>NC_134403.1:158301191-158394023 GCF_038048845.1 Mixophyes fleayi | reverse complement strand
TAGTAAATTGCATATGTGCTTTTTTGTGTACCGCTATGATTTCCAGCAATACATAATTGTGGCTACCACACTGGCGTCATAAATAGACCCTCTCATCTTAACATAAAGCATTTTAAGGTTTCAGTGGACTTCTTCTTTAGTTAGTGGACCTCATTTACAGAGCTCAAGAAAGGTACAAGTCAAAATACCCTTTGGTGGTGCACAAATTTCCACCAAATTGCATGGTTTTATAGACAAGATTGTCAAGAAAAAAATATATAGATTTTTTAAAATTTCCATGGATAATCATAAATAACATATATATATATATATACCGTATTTCCCCATGTATAAGACACACCTTTTTCCTATACATGTATATATAATACATTTATATATATTTTGTTTTTATGCACACTTTTGACCTTTATATAGGTATTGTACGTATCCTGCAGTGTCCGGTCTAGTAGAACAGAGTAAACATACACCCCTAGTCATCACCACACGTATGTTGAGATCTGTTCCTTGTTGACTTTGGGAGTATACAGATACGAGTTACATGTAGTTTAAAACAAATGCATGCAGCGCTCAGAGTACTTTGCCCAATATAAAAAAGCTTCAAATGCACAAAGATGTCTTTTTTAAAAAAAGGTTTGAACACACAAAATCTGGACAGAATGATAAAAAAAATATTTAGGTTAAAAATAGATTAAAAAGTAAATCCTGCAGATATGGGATTAAAATCCCCACTAGCCCCAAGTCTGGTCTGGCAAGAATAATAAGACTATTGCTGTTAAAAAATAAGGCTAGACACACAATACAGGAAAAGTAAATGATGAGCGATTTACCAATGTTATGGAAAAAAAAAATCCTGATCAGCCTGCAGATTCATGTGTACACACTACACACAATTTACCTTCAGATCTGTGCTCTTCATCTGGTCCAAAGGCAGTGTAATTTAATAGCTGATAACAGATATTGTAGCAAGTAAAACTAGACACACTGAAACTGTGCTGTGTGCATACTTGTCAACTCTCCCGGAATGTCCGGGAGAGTTGACAATATGACGCAATTCACGGTGAATCGCTTTGTTTGGTCCACCGCCCCCCGCATCAAAATGGCATTTTTGCTGTGCAGAGGGTCGGGGCCAAAGTGACGCTATTTACCGTGCCTCGTCCCTCTCGCCCTCCAAACATGCCCCCCTGCCCGGGATCTCCCGGAATTAAGTTTTAAAAGGGTGGCAAGTATGGCAGTGTGTCTTCATCCTTTCTGCCTATAAGGTAGAGATGCTCACTGACCCCCGTGTTTTGGTTTTGGTTTTGGATCTGGATTACAGTCGTGTTTTGGTTTTGGTTTTGGTTTTGCCAAACCGTCATTGCGTGTTTTAGTTTTGGTTTTGTTTTGCCATTTTTGAAAAAAATAAATTTTTTTTGGTCTAAAATAACCTAATTTAGTGCTCCACCAGTTTCTCGCATAAGTGAGGTTATTCTAAAGCTAATAAATGATGAAAAAGACAGTTTAATCCCTGGTAGGCCATCTATAATTCGAACACTTGCCTGCTAATTATACAGACAAACCTGGTTGTCTACCTCCTCCATCTTTGATTATTGGCAATGTAGCCATCGTCTTTGGGTGTATATTACACCCTCCACTTGTAGTTGAATAGAAAAAAAGCAGCCTGCATAGACTTCCTCTGAAGAAATCACCAGGCAGGTGATGAAACGCGTCAGGTGATTTGGATGTTCATTGAGCTGCTGGATAGCACTATTCCATGACCCAGCTCATATCCCTAGTGGATTCTTGGAGGTTGCCTTTTTTGAGCCATAATATCGCTATATATTTGGTGCCACGATTGTGTTAGCTGCTATTCCACTACTTACACGAATTGCCGTCTTCACCTACATATTTACTACGGAGGTCCCGGAGTTCGTCTGGGTATGAGGTGCGTGCGCATACAGACCACAATACGGGACTGAGTATCGGACCAGGTCTGTATTGCGCTTACTGCTCAAGCAGCTTAGCGACTTTGATTTCCATTCAGGAGTGGCGGTTTTCTCATTGTGGCATTTATGGCATATTCTCCTCCATACTACATGTGTAAGAAGCATTGAAGTGGGGTTCACCATCATCGCGGTGACGTACACTTTCCACCACCAGTGTGGCCACACTTATTTTGAAGCTCCACTTCATGACCTTGTACGGGGTCATTGGACAATAGTATCTTTACGATGTGGGACATTTAGCTGGTTCTCTTCAGAAGTGATCGATTTGATGGTTCATTAGCCTTATTGATGGTCAACACAGTCGGTTGATCTGATTTTTTATATGTCTAGTTGTTATCCACTGGCCAGTGTTGCATATTTTATGGTTCATTTTTAATAAAGTGTTTATATATATTTATCACCCACGGATGGTTGTATATTGATTGTGTGTATCAGTCATCAGCGCTGTTTTCTGTTGTGTTGCATAGACTGTAGAATTAGAAAGTAAAAATAAATGGACCAAGGTAGTTTGGTGGCTATCTATGCCCCCCCCCACCATCCACTTGTAGTTGAATAGAAAAAAAGCAGCCTGGATAGACTGAACAATATAAAAAATAAATGGACCAAGGTGGTTTGGTGGCTGTCTATGACCCCCCCCCCCCCACCCTCCACTTGTAATTGAATAGAAAAAAAGCAGCCTGGATAGACTGAACAATATAAAAAATAAATGGACCAAGGTGGTTTGGTGGCTGTCTATGACCGCCCCCCCCCCCCCCCGCCCTCCACTTGTAATTGAATAGAAAAAAAGCAGCCTGGATAGACTGAACAATATAAAAAATAAATAAACCAAGGTAGTTTGGTGGCTGTCTATGATCCCCCCGCCCTCCACTTGTAGTCGAATAGAAAAAAAGCAGCCTGCATAGACTGTAGAATTAGAATATACAAAGAAATAGACAAAGGCAGTTTGGTATCTGTCTGCATCAGATCCCCTCTCCACTAGGAGTAAAATAGAAAACTATTCAGCCGTTATATAATCTAGAATATAAATAGAAATTGAGAAAGGCAATTTGGTATCTGTCTGCATCATAATCATCAACATCATCATTAGCGCCCTCGTCGCCTACACAAATCTCCCCCTCTTCTAATTCCAAAGTGGCATCCTCAATTTGTGTATCACCGGCTACACTCAGGCTGTTCAGGCACACATCAGCAGAACTGCTGAAAGGGCCCCTCTTAATGGGTACACTAACAGAATGCTCACGATTAGACATCCCACTGTTGGATGGACTCTCCACAGGGATTGGTGTCATTTCTGATTGAGAGCAAACATTATCTTCTAATGCCTTACTGTTATCTTGCAGCTTGGCTTTGACGCGTAACAGTAGTTGTGCACCACTTGTAGGCTCTGTAACATTTTTGGATCTGCCACTAATAGAGAAAGGTGAAGGCCTCATTCTCTCTTTGCCACTGCGTGTGTAGAATGGCATGTTGGCAATTTTTTTTTTATCGGCACTTAACTTTTCCTCAGTTACACTTCTTTTTCGCTTCAACACAGTAATTTTTTTTTGGGTGTGTGTTTTTTTGACTGATTTCAAAAGACTGTGTAGATTGACATCGCCTTTCACAGATGACGTACTGGGAACACTACCATCAGGACTGGTGACAGAACCTGGTTGCTCATTCTGCTCATATGTGGACTGCTTTGAATCCATTATGAGCCCAAAGCACTTGTAGTCCTACAAATTGTTTTAGATACTGCTGACAAATATGACTTTTGACAGCCAGAAAAATTAATGCAAAAGAATTAGGGACACCCCAAAAGCACTTGGAGTGCTACATATATTTTTTTAGACTGCTGACAAACAGGACTTTTGGCAACAAGAAATATTTATGCAAAAGAATGGGGGACACCCCAAAAGCACTTGGAGTGCTAAATATATTTTTTTAGACTGCTGACAAACAGGACTTTTGACAGCCAGAAATATTTATGCAAAAGAATGGGGGACACCCCAAAAGCACTTGGGAGTGCCAGAAACTGAACAAAAACCCTCCTCTCTTCTCCTCTTACTGCTGTAACAACTGGTATTAAGATTACAATGGCATTGAATAGAAACAATAATGTGTCTAATTACTGCTCTGTCCCTGCGCTGAGATAGCCAGTGTCACCTAACCCTGCTCTCTCCCTCTGTCAAATGGCGATGGATTGCTGTGGAGGCTGGTATTTATGCTTTTCAAATCTCGCGAGAACCGAGCTCAGAAAAACGAATACGTCACGATGACGTTTTGCCTCGATTTCGAATCCGAACGGGCGGGAGAGTACCGAGCGTGCTCGGCTCGGTACTCGGATAGGCTGAATTCGGATGATTTCGGATCTCGGGGAACCGAGCCCGCCCATCTCTACTATAAAGCCACACTGTGTATTGACAGAGAATCTGTGTACTGAAAACTCCTAGGCAGATTCCTTAGGTTACAATAGCGGTGTATGCTACATAGATAATTATTCTGATAAGGATTAAACCGCACACGCAAAGTTCAAGCAAACATTCCCAAACAAACATCTGTTAGATCACCGTCTTACTCTGTTTCCCAGCCAAGAGTCCCCATGTGCTGTGCATTAATTTCCAGAGCCAAGCCAATTCAAAATAGCCTGTTTCTTAGGACGCCACGTGCTCACGCTTTACTGCAACCTAGAGTCAGTCCTTCCTTCCCTTCCCATAATATGGAGTGCTGCACTGACCCCATGCTACAGTCATTGCACTCTCTCACAAATATTATCACACACACACACCAAATATCTCTGACACTATCCAGAGGCACACGTACAGGAGACAATGACTGATCTACAGAAGAATTCAGATTATTAGTTCATTTATTCAATGTTCCTCTTTGCAGCTATCCCTAAAGCATTGCAGTAAAAAAATAAAATAAAAATAAATTGCAGCAAGTGTAAATGCTTAGACATAAAATAATACTGTTCGATAAAGATGTCTATTTGACCTATGGCGACTTTACACCTCAAGGTAAATACTGAAGTCATATATCTGTAGTTGGACATGGCATGTGGCCTATCATGCATTTGCAAATGTGTCTAACTGAGAATTCTGCATTTGTATGTACAAGTAGAAACAGCACCTCTGTTACTGATTAACAGTGGTGTGCTGGGGTATTTTTATCTGTATTTGCTTATTTCAGGATAATCCCAACAGGCGTGGGCTGGCGAATCTCAGCCCGGGGGGCGCACAGGCGGCCGCATCACGTGACAGGCAATGCGGCCGTGTCATGACCCCGAACAGGGGTCAGACGGAGCGGCCCGGGGACTGATGCCCCCCTGCCCTCCGCCCCTGAACCCCAACCATGTCAAGCAACTGCTGTTAAACTATAAATTGATTAAGCAACTTTCCTTACTGTTTTGTTTGTTTGATAGACATGCTCAGGTATCAGTAGCTGATGGGGAGTGCTGGTGACATACTGCCATTTAGAGGCTCTTGGAGTACCTCTTGGTAAGTTAGCTCTCAATTTAAATTACTAGCTTAACAGCACGAATGATAGTGTGGCCCTTCACAGTGACATCATTGTAGTGTGCCGGAATATTCATCGGTCGGAATTGTTTGAAGTCTGCATTTTAAGCACTCGGTATTGCCACTCTGTCAGCAATGAGAGCTTTGATGTCATCATGTCGGACTATATCATGTCGGCGTTTACATCATGGCTGTAACGACTACCAGCGATACCAACAATAACATTATTGTCCTGTCTTAAACCACCTGTAATAATATTACTTAAAAATATCATAGCAGTAGCTGAAGTGCCTAGCAACATGCACGTAAAAAAGCAACTAATAGTAGTAATGCCCAAAAATTTGAACATCTATACTAACCTCACCGTTTGGTCATATCTTCTTCTCTAGATCCACATTTTGGTTTTGCCTGAACTAGTGATTCCAGTGTTTCATGCAATTTGTTATGCCATGAGGATTTCACCAATAGCTTCTAAATGGTCATCACCGGTTGGCACTTAGAAGCTATCAATAAGGGCCCAACATCATGCTAAGTGGCAAATATGCTAAGCACAGCTGTAGCAACACTGATTTTAGCTGCCATCACTCCCCCTTCCAACCTCACTAAGAAATACTTCCTCATTTGACAGGTGGAGGCAGAGGGAGGATAATAGTAAATACAATAAAAAAACTAAACCTTTGCTGCTTATACTCATCAAAAGCCATAAACCCAGATGCTTGAAGCCATAGGGGAAGGATAGAAAGGCCACATGTTGTCTGGCTGCTGGTTATCAGTAACATTTAGGGCTCTATTTAAAAAGAAATGAAGAGTCGAAATGCTGTCTATTTCATAGCTTTTGCTATTTAACAAAGGATTAACAGCAGAGAAATCAGAGATTTATCCAGCCTTAACCCCATTACCAGAGCTGACTGATTTCCCCATAGGTCTCTATGGGGGCAGCAACACTAATCAATTCATTAAGCTGCAAAAAACTTTTTCAGTAATCTTTGAGGTGGCGTTACTGGTCTTTTATAAAGGGATCTAGCTGAAGCCTCTCCGGCTTCACTGGATCCCTCACCTGTGAAAGTGCTATACACATAGCACTTCCTCCAGTCACCTCTAGTGGTAAGCTGATGGTGAACAGTAAAATTTCTTGGTGGAGGAGGGAGGTCTTCGCTGGGGCCCTCAGAGCAGCCCTGTCATGTTAAAGTACAGTGCCCACGCTCGGGTCATAAATTAACCCCTAAGACTTTAGGACAACTCCACAACATCATCATCATCATCAACATTTATTTATATAGCACCAGCAAATTCCGTAGCGCTTTATAATTGGGAACAAACATTTATAAGACAATACTGGGTAATACATACAGACAGAGAGGTAAGAGGGCCCTGCTCGCAAGCTTACAATCTATGGGACAATGGGAGTTTGAAACATTGGGGCATGTGCTACATCATATTGCACATTGGACCAGCTAGAATGCAAAGGCAAAAATTATTCAGTGGGCTGTGTGATCAGTAACACATCAATGTTGGTCAGAGGGTTGTTGTCTTCTGTTAGCTGTCTTGTATTAACCAGCATCCTCAAGATGCTGGTTGAGGAATATTATAAGCTTGTCTGAAGAGGTGGGTTTTCAGAGAACTCTTGAATGTTTGAATACTAGAGGAAAGTCTTACTGTGCGAGGGAGGGAATTCCACAATGCGGGTGCAGCCCGAAAAAAGTCCTGTAACCGGGAATGAGAGGATGTGATAAGAGCGGAAGAGAGAGACGCAGATCGTGTGCAGAATAAAGGTGTCGAGTCGGGAGATATTTTGAGACAAGTGAGGAGATGTATGTCAGTGCAATTTTGTTGACGGCCTTATATGTTAGTAGAATAATTTTACATTGGATTTGTTGAAATACATGCAACCAATGTAGAGACTGACAGAGTGGCTCAGCAGAGGAAGAACAGTTTGCAAAGAAAATCAATCTAGCCACTGTGTGCAAAATAGATTGTAGGGGTTCAAGTCTGATTTTGTGAAGACCAGTAAGGTTGGAATTGCAATAGTTGATGCAGGAGATTATTAGTGTATAAATTAAGGTTTTTGCAGTGTCTTGTGTGAGATATGTGTGTATTCTGGAAATGTTCTTTAGATGTTTGTAACATGATTTAAATATAGAGTCGATGTGGGGAATAAATGATAGTGTGAGTCAAGGATTACACTTCCGCAGCGAGGTTGTGAGGTGGGATTTACGGTCATGTTATCAACAGAAATAGAATAGAATAGAAAAGCGTCTGTTTTTGGGTGGAAATATTATTAATTCAGTTTTAGGAAGAATGAGTTTGAGTTGGCGATAAGACATCCAAGATGAAATGACTATGACTAGCAGCACTGGTAATATATATGTAGAAATACACGAGGAACTGAATGGACAAAGGACACGTGAGGGTAGTCAGTGGTCTGCGGTAGCAAGTTGTACCACTGCTATAGTGAGGAGGAATGTCCAACAGAAACGAGGAGGTGATGAGAGTCAGCAGTCTGGGTTTAGCAAGTTGTACCACTGTCTGGGTGAAGGAATAGAATCCAGGTGAAGGTATCCGGGGAGTCAGTGGTCTGCGTTAGCAAGTTGTACCACTGCTATGTGAGAGGACACTGGCACAGGTGACACAGGAAACAGGAATCAGTGGTCTGCCTCTAGCAAGTTGTACCACTGAATATATGAGTGAGGAGAAGCACGGGGAGAGACTGCAATACAGAGGATACACGGGCACCTTGAACTTGATCCACAATGACATGCACAATATAGTAATGACTGAACAGCACTGCAATAATACAAAGTCATAGAAACTATCCGGGCAAAAGATAACACAGTCAATGATGGCAAAAGTCTCAGCGGATAGTAAGCTCCAGAGGAGAACAACTCAGTCCAGCAAGATATGCAATACACCAGCACAGTCAATGAGAAGTATGCATACCGTGGTTCAGGAGCAGGCTGTCAGACAGGAGTGCAGAGATACCTGAACGGCTGGAGGCCGGCAGGATGCGAAGTCCCTGGAGGGTGAAGCGGTAATCAAGTAGGTGCAGCGCACAGGTAGGTAGACCAGCAGGGGAACAAATACTCAGGAAGCAGTAGTATGTAGAACTGGACTCCTGGAGGACCCTGAAGAGTAGCGATGGTCTAGACGAGATGAAAGCAGTGAGGCGCAGATCCGATGCAGACTGGCGAGTAGACACCAGCAGGAACACTGAGAAGCACGGAGAGCGGATCAGCTGCTGCAGACACGAGTAGAACTGAGGAGTAGCAGCCAGCAGGACTCTGCAGGTACACGGAGGTAGCGGATAGCAACCAGCAGGTGCAGCCACGATGAAACACGGGAGAGTAGAGCTGAGCTGGAACTGTTGAGCACGGAGAGCAGCGGATAGGAATCAGTTGTAGCAGTCTCGAGGAAACACAGGAGAGTTGAGATGAGCTGAAGACTGTAGCGCACGGAGGCAGCGGATAGAAATCAGCTAACAGTCACGATGAAACACAGGTGAGTTGAAGTGGTCTGAAGACTGTAGAGCACGGAGGCAGCGGATAGGAATCAGCTAACAGTCACGATGAAACACAGGAGAGTTGAAGTGGTCTGAGGACTGTAGTGCACGGAGGCAGCGGATAGGAATCAGCTAACAGTCACGATGAAACACAGGTGAGTTGAAGTGGTCTGAAGACTGTAGTGCACGGAGGCAGCGGATAGGAATCAGCTAACAGTCACGATGAAACACAGGAGAGTTGAAGTGGTCTGAGGACTGTAGTGCACGGAGGCAGCGGATAGGAATCAGCTAACAGTCACGATGAAACACAGGAGAGTTGAAGTGGTCTGGAAACCACAGGAGTAGAAGTGGTCTGGAAACCACAGGAATCAGCAGCGCTGAAAACAAGAGGAAACACAGGAACACCTTCAGAGGCTCATGGGGAATGAGACTCCAAGATCAGGCAACGAGGTATGGACAGCAGGTGCTTTAAATAGGGAGTGTTGCCTGATCAGCCAATTAAGTAAAGGGACAGGTAATGAAGGTTTTGAAAGGGCTGCGCATGCGCAGACCCTCAGGATGGTGGACGGCCACGGTTCCTAAACACACGGGAAGAAGCACTCACAGTCTGGTGAGTGACAGTGTCGCTGGAGCCACTTGATCAACGGTAGTTGCTAGGGTTTGGTGAAATTGGGGTACTGCCTGATCAGGGGAGGAGAATGTAGAAATTGGGGAGAGAAGGTGTTGGAGAGAGGTTGAAAACTGTTGAAGATCAGTTTGACACTGGGGAGGATAAACTGGGGGTGAGCGAGTAGCTAATAAGGTGATGATCCGAGAGGGGGGGAAAGGAGGGTTAAGGTAATTAGAAACTGAGCATAGTCTAGAGAAAACAAGATCAATACAGTGGCCATCCTGATGAGTAGCGGATTAAATCCACTGGAAGAGATTTTAGAGAGAGTAGTTTGGAAGCAGCATTGGAACGTGGATTAGCAATAGGGATGTTGAAGTCACCCATGATGATGGTGGGATGTCAGAGGATGAGAAGTGAGGGAGCCATGCATAGAAGTGTTCAAACAATTGTTGGTCTGGTCCAGGGGAGCAATAGATGACAGCAACACGTATAGAGAATGGGTTCAAAATTTTAACAGCATGTACTTCAAAAGATGGGAAAATGAGTGATAGAACCTTTGGAAAAACTGTAAACATGCACTGTGGGGAGAGAAGTAGTCCAACCCCACCTCCTTGTCTGTCTCCTGGTCTGGGGGTGTGGCTGAAATGGAGACCATCATGTAAAAGGGCTGCAAGTGAGGCTGTGTCTGATTGCATGAGCCATGTTTCTGTTATTACTAAAAGGTTTAGGTTGTTTGAGAGGAAGAGATCGTGTACGGAGGTAAGTTTGTTACAAACAAAGCGTGTATTCCAAAGGGCACATTTAAAGGACTTTGGAAGAGAGGGGAGACAGGTGATGCGTTTGAGGTTTGCTGAATTTCTGTAGCGTTGAGATATATGCATGTGGGAGAAGTGAGGGGGACCTGGATTAGATGATATATCACCAGCTAATAGAAGCAGGGAGGAAGAAAGATGATTGTAAGATGTGTGTCCTTTTAGTTTCTGGCGACAACATTTAACACACATACACAATCTAGCACTACAGTCAAAAGGTTACTTATCAAAATATACTCCAGCTTTAATATACATAGTGCTTTTACATAAAAGGACTACCCAAATGACATGAAACAGAAAATCCTGTACATCTAAAAGCCAGAAAATAAATTTGTATTTACTTCCACTTGGAAATTAAATTCCAAAGTACTGAATACACATACACAATTGGACTGTATATTGGACATGAGGCAACGGTTGCTTAATTAACCAATTAAAACTAAGCATATTTTAAATGCACACTGCGGGCCTGAGTCATTAAGGAGAGTAAAGTAGAAAAAATGAGTAACTTTGCACCTGGGCAAAACCAATGAAATCTAGAATCTGATTGGTTGCTATAGGCAACATCCCCACTTTTTCAAACCCGCAGCTTAGTAAATCTAGTCCTAAAACCCTTTGTTCTTTGAGTATAAAACTGGAATGCAACCGGAGAGACCCTTGACTCACGACTGGATATTGAGGAAGAAAGGTGCCTATTGTTTTTCCAGCTTTTGTGTGAAAGAGAGGTCCTGGAAATTGACTGTTACTTGAACATATTGAAAGCTAAGTATTTGATTTACTTTTTCTTTTATATTATGTTTATAGTAAAAATAAAGGTACATGTCATTAACTCTTTGAAACAGAAAGAACCTCATTCAACCTGGAACACACAGCCACTAACCTCAATTAGAATCTATATATATAAAAGGCTAAACCTGCTCTTCACCTTTATAAATACACACACATAACACACTAACAACTTTGGTAAAATGTTTGCAAATGTCTCTTTTTGTTTATGGTTCCTACTGACTAGAGTTTCCTAATTTCTTGTCCTTATATTGTTTAGTTTATTTAGGTTTTTTAGGGTGATGGTTACCATTTATAACAACCTTTGCTATTCCAAATGTTCTTGATTTTCTAGCCATTCGTTTTATATGTACCTAGTGTTAAATTATTAGGAATATACTAATTAATTTAAGCAACAAAATGTAACTGTGATGCCACCTAAAAGGCAAATGTCTGCTAAGGGAGTAACTGCACAGCAGGAAGCAGCAGACGAAGGGTGGAGCGGGATACAGCCTGACGACAAACTATGACCGATGACCAAAGAGAACACAAACATGATCGCCATGCAAATCCGAAGCCTCAGCAAATTGCCCGTCCCAGAGAAAATAATCAAAGAGCGAACAGGACAGAGGTAATATCATGTCAACACCTACAAATTCAAGATGCCTCGCCATTCTTGATGTCGGTAACTTTTATGAAACAAAAATTAATGCTCATAACTGAACAGTATTTGTGAATTTTGTCACGCTAATCATTTTGCGTCTGAGCAGCCATCTGACAAACTGTTCAATCAATGCCCGCCACAAGGGTAAAGTGAAACATGATCTTACTCTTATTTTTTCCATCATTTTAATGGTCTATTAACTAGTATTCCTGTAATTCATTATATATTCTATAGTGGACTCTCAAACATTTAAAGCCATTCTTGGACAAAGTAGTATAGAGTTGAACTATCCTGAAGGGAGTATGCAAATAAATAAGGATGGTTGCTCCCTTCTTGGTAGCAAGATCAGGGCCGCCATCAGGGGGGCACGGGGGGTACTGTTGTACCGGGCCCGGGCTCACCAGGGGGCCCGGTACAACAGCTCAGCACAAACTTACCTGGGGCCCGCCGCTGATCCCTGCTATTCTGTCTTCAGCCTGGCTGTCACCGTGACAGCCAGGCACCACGATCCGATCGCAGGGGTGGAGGAATCATTCCCCCTGCGATCATGTGCTCTGCCTGTGACAGATCACATGATCGCAGGGGGAATGAATCCTCCACCCCTGCGAACGGATCCTGGTGCCTGGCTGAAGACAGAATAGCGGAGATCAGCGGCGGGCCCCAGGTAAGTATGAAAGTATGTGTTGCTAATGTGGGGGGGGGGCGCTCATGAGGGGGGGGCCCGGATAGCACGGGGGGCCCGTACTGGGCCCGATTTTTTCTGAAGGCGGCCCTGAGCAAGATTTAAACTGCTCCCTCATCTTGCAGCACAACAGTTTGGTGCTTTAAGACCCTATCTATTCCCGATTATATACCTGCAACTAACAGGGGTGATCATTTCATAATGACTGACATGTCGTACAAAGAATAGTCATAATCAGTGATCATACACTTCACTTTCGGTAAGAGGTGGTGGATTAAGTGGCTAAATTTTACAAGGAGACAATAACATATAAAAAGGTAGAAGTACATAACCTTTAAAATGAATTAAAGGAGGCTGGGCCAACAGTTTAATTTCCAAAACAATTCCCTCTGCAATGCAATAAAAAAATAATCTTTAAATAAATATAATTAAATACTTAAATGAAAACAAACATAAATACATAATAAATAACTAATATAATTAATAACACAACCAGTATAATATAACTTATAATGTCTAAGCTTAGTAAGATCCATGGTTTGTCACTGTACATATATACTGAAGACATTAAAATAAATACCAAGACTTTAATGTTGACTAAATAACAGAAAGTGTTAATTTATTCACTGGCTACGAAAATGTTACTCTTGTCTTTAACATCAGAGTGGAAGCACAGAGCTTGAATTATATATGAAGCTATATTTAGAATGCAACAGTAGACAGTAATCCTACATATGATCCAATGTTGTATTATTAGTGGTTTATACTTACAGGAAAGAGGAGATTACCATTAACTCATTTTTTTTTGGACAATCCCCATATAAGATAAATACACAGAGACAATAAACTTGGATAAAATATGTAATATTCTTTGAGGTGATGAACTAAGTAACAATTTTAGACAGTGAAAGTGAATCAGTTGTTTATGACTTGGGTAAACTACTGAGAAGCGATTATTGTCTCATAAAAATGTTATATTGCTGTACACAGGATTCGAAGTGGGCAGCTGTAAGCTGTTATATCTTATATTGTTGAGGGTGCAAGATCTCTGAAGGCAACAAAAGGAAATGTTAAAATATTTGCAGTTCTTTCAAAATAATTATGTGACTTATTTTAAATTAGTATAAAAGTCTAAATTAGTAAAAAGTATATAAATGCATACAGTAGTCTGAAATGTAATCAATGCATTATACATATAAAACAAACGGGATTTTCCACTTTAACCAACCTTGTACTAAATCCCCTCCTTCCTCTTCCAATAGTAGTATTTTGGTTGGGGCCCCTTGGTTGGGACCCACAAACCACCGGGTCCCTGCACTCATGTGTAATGGATCTAATTGCAAGCCTTTAGATATTTTGTGTCAGATCTTCCCTGGAGAGCTGGAGACCTGAGCAGCGCTGAAGAAGGTTGACAGAGGTCCTAGTGCTGGAACCCTGCTAGATAGAGCAAATGGTGAGAGGCCCAAATGAGAGACCCCCATTTAAGCACCATTATTGGGAAGGGAGGAAGGAGAGGGGGGTTAGTACAGGGGTTATTTAAAGTGGAACACACATTTAATATCTACATATATTTTCTTACATTTGATAAAGGTCCATCAAACCGAAAATAAAGAGACTTTATAATAATCAGTCTTTTTTTCTGGGATGTATAGACCCAAGTGCATGTGTTTGTAGGTGGTTTGATGTTCTATAGAATATTTCTAAATAATAAAAACATCTATGGATCTATAAATTATTATTATTTTGTGTCATGTGTCAGAGTTTTCAGCTTTATATTAATACAAAATAGTTTTGATAATATTATCTGGTGAATTGTTTTTAGTTCAATCCAATAGTTATACAAATTAAATTATAGCTTTATCTATCCCTATACATTGTTTGATATATTGTTGCTGCACTCCATCAATTATGTTATTATTGTCTGTAAAAATCTGCTCCAAACAAGTACACATTAAATAGTAAATGGACTGTCAACTTAGAAGCCGATGGTTTTGTAATGGTAATTTGTACCAAAATAAGTATGTATCCAAATTTGAATGATTTACTGTATATTTTAATTGTACTTTATTATCTGGGACTCGAAGTAATGATGTTAGAATGACAAAAGTCAATTTAAATGTATAATGTTACTTCCCTCTCCTATTGGTGCCTTCTCTGTTAAATAGTAGGATGGATACATGTGAAGCCAGCACCTTGATGAAGTCCCGAATGACAAATTATATAGGTGCATGACTGAGGCTTGTAGAACAACTAGAATGAGACTTGGATCGCGTGATATCGTGGGAGCCTCTGTGAGAGTTTAACTTGAATGCAGACTTGGTTTATTCAGATAAACACTATGTACTTAGATGTATGTTTTTAACTTTTAAATTTGATATTAATAAAAAATATAAATATTTGATGCCTTCTTCCTGCGTTTCTCTCCATCTAAGCTCTTAAATCTTGTAGGCCATTCTAGAGGATGCAGTTAATGTTAACAACAAGTTCTTCCAACTATTCTGGTATCCTAATAGCACCTCCTTAAGTGGCTGATTGAAGTCAATTGTAGAGAACCCACAATTGAATTCAAATATCCCAAGGATAGTCGTTAATTTAAAGGATGTTAAACATGTTCCTCTGACTGCACTTACAGAACTCTAAGGCAAGTTGGATGCATAAAGTTTGTTTCATATAAGTATGCATCAGTACAACAGGAACCTTGCATCACCACTTTGATGCCAGAGGCAAAATAGGCCATATAGACTGCAAACATTTCCAAGAACCATCCACCACTAAATTTAACAGATCCAGAAACCAAATCTTCCTTGGCTAGTCCAGAGTCAGAGAAATGACTGGTTTGAGTCACATATCGGTTTCACAATTGACAACATTGAATTTTAGAGAGAAGAGATAAATTACATGAACTTTCCAAGGGGCTGCCATTGAAAACCGCAAGAACGTTTCTGAGTCGTTGGATCTTACATTATACTATTCCTATTTTTAATTAAAACTTAAAGTACTTAAAAAAGCACAGCTTTTTCCTTGTACCTTGAAAGCTTGTTTATGTCTCTTCATAAATGATTATCTACAGACCCACAAATCATTTCAGATCACCTGCCACCTTGCGACATTGTAATGTGGTAATGCAACTGCTCAAGTGAGTGGAACCTAACATGATGTATTATCACATATAGTACATTACACAGTAACAGTATGCAGACCTGTCAATCAATTTCCTTGCAGGCTGAGAGCAGCGAGTCAAGTTGTGAGTCATGCCTGCAGGTCACACAAAAATCAGATTATGAAAGAAAAAATCAATTGTCATTATGGGGTGAGGACAATACCATCTGAAGCTTTATATCTGGCACCCTCATTGATTCATAAACTCATCACACATTGATGCGTAGCACCCACTGACATGGGTCCATCATCTCATGTCTGAGGCAGTTCACTTCAGCTCTTTACACCAAACATATTGCCAGTAGTGGTAAAACTATTTCATTGTGATTTCAGACACATGTGAATGTCGTATTTTTATAGTTTAAACAAGCAACAGCTCTTGTGTTGTCAGACTGTAGTCAGACAGCCACATTTATCAGTAGAGCTGTATGTTTGAATAAAACTAGACACACTTCATTCAATTCCAGAATGTTTTGGTCTGTCTGGATGCCATGAGGGATCATTTCAAATGCAAAGAAGGACTTGAAGGACTACAATTGAGAATTGAGAAAGGTCTCACTTTCTTGAGATTCAATGGATTGAATGGTCTTGTGAAAGATAGTTACTGGGTGATGGTAAGATATAAGTTGCTTATTCTAATCACTCATGTGTAAAATTGCATGAAAGGTACAAGCCCCAGTATGGAAACCATTGTTCCAATTACTCTCGATTCCCTCTATTATCGTAGGTACCACGAGAGTCATTTTAATATCATCTTGCTGTTTTTCTTCATGCCTCTCCTCTTGATAAAATAATTTACTTTTTTTAAATACAAGAATAAATACCACCTAAGAATAATACCCATAGCTCCTCTCATAGATATTGTCCTGAATATCTTTATAAGAGAGAGGCCCTGGTGTTTCCATCACTTTCTGACAGTTTTCTTCGTGTTATCTCTGACTTTGCTATGTCCCTTTTATCTCACATTCAATCTATATCTAAATTACATTTTTGGAACATCACCCAGATCTTTGTCTATTGTCTCTCATTTATTACAATGTCATTTATGCTGGTCTTCCTACAACTCAATTCAGCAATCCATCCTGAATGTGAAAGCTAAGTTCTACTCACTAATAATGTATCTAGTGCTGTTTCTCTATGCTCTCTATGCTCTATTGTATCTTTACAATGCTGTGCAGTACTGGGTCATGTAAGAGACGTCTTATATTCTTATAACACCTATCAGCCCAATTTGACATTGATTCAATACAGAAACTATTCTAGTGACCTCTATACATTACAGAGAGCTTTATAGTAAATAATATACTACATAGAGAGTATTCCAATGACAGATATACAATATACCAGTATACAATACAGATAGCATCATAGTGACCAATATCGAGCACAAACAGCATTCTAATGACCAACATTCTATACAGAGGCTATCCTAATAACCAATATAGAAAACAAAGAGCATCGTAGTGACTGAAATACAATGCGGAGAGTATTTTTGTGACTTCAGTACAATACAGAAACATCTTAATGTACAATACATACAGCATCTTAATAAACAATATATATACATACAGTATATATTATAATATTTTAGTGATATCTGTACAATATAGAGAAAGTCTATAAAGAGAGCCTTCCCCCTAACATCAAAAGGGCTTTACTTTACAGACCTCAGAACTATGGCGGCTTTATAGTGCACCCATCGCTCTGGTGACTTTACTTTACTAAACCCTCTGGTGTCTTTATAATGTGAAACATCACCCCACCTCCGCCACTCAATCTCTAGTGGCTTTACTATACAGACCCCAGATCTATTGCGGCTTTACTAATCAGACCCCAGATGTCTGGATGCATTATGTGACAGAACCCCCCTAAGAAAATCTCTGATGTTCACACATCAGACCTTAGATTTTTTTGGGCAACCAAAATTGATAAATAAACCTTTCTGTAGCATCCACACTGTGCCTTGGCATGCTGTAAACAATTCTGACTCTTCTGGGACTCTGTCAAATGTAGACAGCTTCCTGCTCCTTAGCTGACTTCTAGCCATCCATTATTCAGTGTGTTAGGACCCTCCGACACTCTGATTGATGCATGGCTTGTATCATTCACCAATAAGTTAATGTGCTACCAGAAAAGTTGATAGATGCATCCAATAGCAGTGAGGCAGGTTGGGAATACTACACATCCATTCTAATAGTATTTTATACATAATCAGATTGATTAGAAAGCATTCTCTGCCTTCTTGGTGGACACCAGTTGTGGCCATGAACTGTGTGGTCGCAAGCAGCCTTTGCGCAATTTATAACACCCCAGGGGGCAGATATCGCCCATGACCTCCGTCTCAGCCTGCCCCTGGGTGCATAACACGCCTTTCCACAAGCCCATCCTCAATCATTGTTTGTAGGTAAGCTGCACAGTTATGATTTAGGGGAAAATAAAGCAAATTGTATTTAAATAAAAAGAAAATCGACGTTGCAATGATCAATAGTTATGTTAAATGGTCTTTAGACATCTATTATTACTAAATCCTCTCCCTTTATTTCACACCTGACAAAATCATTTATATTTTCACTGGATTGTGTTATACACTGTGCACTGTGCATTAAGGACATCATATTTGCCACGGCATAGAATGCCAATTTAAAATTTATTACCATGCTGTGTAGTGTTATGTGTAGTGTGTTCCTATTTTTTATATTCTCACTAATATATCTCCGTATATCATTTTGATTGCAACCAGTGTCCAGCAGTGATGATGCAAATATTATACTCAGCACTGTCCTTAATATTATGCCCAGTAGTAACTACTCACATATTTAGCCTGATGAATTAAGGGACATAAACGGTTATTTTCTGTGTATAATCCACACAATTAATCTGTGTATGCCCAAAACTGGATCATATACCACAGAAGGCAGCAGCGTTTAATTAATCTTCAAGCGCAAAGGAGCGGATAAGGAAGGGGCATATGCCCCTAGCCAATGTACAGTAAGGGCGTGCCAAGCTTGAGAGCAAGCAGCAGCATCTAATTCAAGCTCTGGGTATCTCAAAGGTACTTGTTTTTCAGCCATATCTCTTGCTCCAGCTACAGTGCCAATTATTAGTGATGACGGATGAATATAAATATTAGGACATGTGTTTGCAATCAGGAGCAACTGTAAAAATTATTTTATGTACAGTAGACATCCTAATAAATGCATTTCATGGGGGAAAAAACAACTTTTTTTTATTTTATAAAGTGTTATCATTAATGCCTATATTATTAGCAGGTGACATTCACTGAACATTTTGTTTTTCTTTGCATTCTTTTATGAATTTATATTCCACATAGGTGTTGGCGTATCCTGTAGTGTCTTGTCTAGTAGAGCAAAGCAGACCTACACGCGTATCTGTTACCAAACGTATCTTCAGATCTGCTCCTTGTTGAATGTGGACGTGGGAATTTTAAAAAAACGCACATTACGTTCAGTAAGTTTCCCTTAATGAATCAGGCCCATCAGTTCCCACACACTCAATGTACCCACATATTCACTGTACCCAATAGTATTCACATGTTTATTGTGTTCACACATATACTAAGCCACACGCTAACCATGCATTATACAGTACCAGATACAATCTGAGCCAACCAGTGCCCATATTTTCACTGTGCTCACATACATATTTTGTCTAGATGTACCCACCATGCTCATATAAAAATTGTGCACACATGCATACTGGATACAAAAATGTACACATACACATACACATCTTCCGCTGCTGTGTCTACATACACATAGTGCCCAGTAATTCTCAGAAACTTACCTAACTGGACCAGCAGGATGGAATGGAATTTGTGAATATGCCATAAAGACACAGTGGGCTTAGACCCAGAATATTGGACTATCTAAGGCATTGGGCATGTCCTGGTAGGCACATGCATGACGAGCCACTGCTGAGGCCCAGGAACTGCACTCTGAAGCAGTTTTTTCAGTGGCTGCGGTGTACTGGACCTATGGCATCTAAAGTATATATACTAAGTGGACACTTTATTAGGTACATCTTTTGTAGTACTATGTAGGACCCCCCCCCCCCTTCTCATTTGTCTCCAGAACAGCCGGTAGTCTTTGGTGTGAATTTAACATGTTGGTCCATGTTAGTCCATTCTATGTTTACATCATAGCATCACACAGTTGTAGATTTGTCAATTGCACATTCATGTTCCAAATCTCCCTGTACATCACAAGCCAAAGGTGCTCTTTTGGATTAAGATCTGCTGACTGTTTGAGGCTATTTGAGTACACTGAAATCATTGTCATGTTTGTAGAACCAGCTTGAGACGACGTGTGCTTTTGGTCATTGTAAATTATCCTCCCGGATGTAGCCATTAGAAGATGGGTAGACTGTGGCCATAAAGGGATGTACGTGCTCAGAAACAAAACTCAGGTAGTTTGTGGCATTTAAATAATGCTCAATCAATATTAAGGGTTATAATGTGTGCAATGAAAACATTCTTAACTGACAGGAATGGAACCCAGTGTGGTCTTCTGCTGCTGAAGCCCATCCACTTCAATGTTTGATGTGCTGTGCATTCAGAAATGCTCCATTGCACCTACAGAACTGCCACTCACTGGATGTTTTTATATAAATTATAAAGAGTAGTTACCCATATACAATACAATGATAATTCTAGTTACCCATAATACAGGTATCATTCTACTGAAATATTTACAAAAAAAGGGCATTTCAGCGACCAATATGCAATATGTATAGCATCAAGTGACCACTACAAAGTATAGACTTACATATCTCTTCTGTCTATATAATGCAGATTCCCAAACCTTTGGCGTTAATGCAAACCCCCAAATCTCTGGTGATGGTGTAATGCAATCCCCCTATATCCCCCAAGATCTCTAAATCTCTGCTGGTCAGTCTGGTAGTTATGCAGATCTCCAAATCTCTAGTGGCAATGCAGACCCCCAAATATTTTGTGGCTATACAATGCAGTCCCCATATCTCTGACAGTGACAGATGCTCACTACTCTCCCCTCCTGCCTGGGGTCCTGCTCAGCTCCCACAACAACTGTATCCTCAATGGAATGCGGTCCTAACCACTATGTTGTGGTGAAGAGCAAAAATCATTCCACAATCATTATGACCACTTTCTGATAAAGCCACCACTTCAGATAGGTCAGTGAGGGAAGGGACAGAGGGTCCATCTGAGGCTGGGGCCCACTGAAGGATGCTCTGGTGGGGAAGTCTGAAGCTGAATGCAAACCCTAAATACACAGATTTCTTACAGAACATAAGCTTACATACGTATAGGCTCCTGTATTTTCTTAATTTTTTGTCCATCCCCTAATTAGTGAAAGAAAAAATATTGAATGTCTACTATATTAGAATTATATATATGCACTGGTTATTAAGAATATATTCCATATACTTGTTATACTATTATATTGATTTCTATCCTGTTTTTTATAGATTTCAGAATCAAAAACCACGTTAGCTCAAATGGAAAATTTGTACATTAGGTCTGACATCTTCTTGGCAGATTATGCCTTGTCAGTAGATTTCTTGATGCCAAGCAGTGGGTGTAACCACTGACAAAAACACCAATGTATTTTAACATTATGCTTTGTTGTCTATGAATATTAATTTTGTGTGATTATGTTCATTCCCTCATACTGGTTGCTATAAGCAACAGAAAAGTTGGCTCTAATATAAAATCTAACAGTGTATAAAATTGCATTATTTTCAACATAGCCATACTTTCCTTCCTTCAACTTCTCACAGAATATACTCTCTTGTCGTAATTGCTGTTTGCATTTATTAGTGGTACAGTCATGTCATTGTTGGTCAACATGTTAATGTGCTATTGCCAAAAAAGTAAATAAAATTAGTATAGCAAAGAAGTTTTACTTTGTTGCTGGATCCTGTGTAATGAATATATTAAATTAGAGCAGAAGACTTAAATCACCATGCACATGAAAGGTCATTCTGCAAAGTAGTATATACATTCAAATAAATAGTTGGCATGTATGATTGAAATTTTTTTTATTTATTACAACATAAAAGTGAACACTTAGTAAATGAGCTATTGTAAAAAAATCATATGTGGTGAAAATGTGTAATGTGTAATGTGCATGGCAATGGTATACACCAGCCATTGAGAACTTTATTACCATTAGTGGGATAGGAGTATATCTCCATAGATAGCTGCAATAGACCGTAGCTGTGTGGAATTGTTCCGTTTTTCCTCTATTCGTAATACAGCCAGAGACAGCAAATATATACAACATCGATGCTGGCGTGAGAACTGTGCAACATAGATCATTATAGTGTATTATATTTATATACACGAAGATTGTTCACATATACATATTGATGAAAAAGTTTGCACACTGACTTTATATCTTCCATCTGTGGACTGTAGAACCGTAACAGCTTTATTTAGATATCTGGACATCATCATTTATCTAACTACGGCCCATCACATATCACGGATAATTGTGGCAGTATATCTATCCTTTATCCATACAACTACTTTGGATGCTCACATTTATATTGCTAATATAGCTATTATTGAGACAGCTGTCGTATACATTATTTGATATAGTAGCACTACTAATTAACAATATATGAGCTCTTTGTATCACATCATATCACAGTGCACTGTGATTTATTATTTGTGTGGTATTGAGTATTATATACATTGTCCTTGTAGCAGTATAGGTATATTTATGTTTTTATAGAATAAAGTATATTTTTTTATTCCTGCCCCAGACCATATTTTTCAATTGTGACAGCTGGGTCTCTAGCACTGCTTTCCTTGTTTTGTACATGGATACTAAATATTAATATATGTAGTATATGTAGAAACAGAATATGTTTTTTTTAAATGATGACAATGTTCAATAATTTGCTCATACTGAGCTGATAATAATATCGTAGTTGTGGCTTATTATTATTATTATTATTATTATTATTATCATAGATTTGTAAGGCGCCACAGTGCTTCACAGCGCCGTACAGTAGGGAAAACAGTACATACATAAAACAGGGACTTACAAGATAGACTAAATAAATGCAGACATGAAAATAAAGGGTATGAATATGTGTATGAAGTTATATTAACAGAATTTCTCTA
This sequence comes from Mixophyes fleayi, assembly GCF_038048845.1. NCBI lineage: Eukaryota > Metazoa > Chordata > Amphibia > Anura > Limnodynastidae > Mixophyes > Mixophyes fleayi. The sequence goes on along the minus strand of NC_134403.1, from coordinate 158,371,227 downwards.
ACTTCATCCACACAGTTGTTTTTGCATACTTTTCATACAAAATAGATAAAAAAGATTCATAGTTATACTATAGAAACAATTTCAGGAATTAAAATATAATAAATATTATTTTACATCATATTGGTCAGTTTAACCAATTTTTGTTCAAATTTGAAATCATTGTATCCTATATGTATACAATAATTTATTTTGAAAATAATAAAAATTTCAAAAGACAGAAGGTGACAATATTATAGTTATTTAATTCATACAAACTATGATATGCTTTTCTAAAAATATTTCTCTATAACAGATTTCTCTACAATAACCAATAAATAAATGTTTTAAATTTGTATGGGAACCTGTCTGTACAGGAAACCAATTTCCTCTGATGACGCACTGAAACCGTGAACTATACAGAACTTCACCATGGCTCCATTATGTTTCCACAAGGTCAGGTAGTCTAGCATTTCTTTTCTCTGACTATAGATTATTTTATTATCATTTTAAAGCTTGTATAACCTTGTGAAACAAAACAAAATCAAACTTAGACAATTTAAAAAGATGTGTTTAGTTGTTTTTTACAGTCTGCTATTAACTGATGTTTTGAAGTTTATCTGTTGTAATTTAATTCCTAATCTGTGGTCCTATGCTATTTGTCTGACATCTCAATTAAATGCATCCCTCATCCATTTATAGCATGTTTAAGGGGATCTCCTAATATTTATCAGTTGGGTTAGCAGAGATCTATTGAAAATAAAGTTGAAAATATATAAAATTGAAGTAACTGATTACATATGCAGTTATTGCAAACATAATGTATGGAATATATAAAATATGTTAGTGATAATTTGCAGTCCTTCTCCCCCGAACTAAACAAACCTTTACTTCATTCAGACATCTGGTTCCATTGTTATAAACCAATTTACTGAAATTAAGTCTAGTGCAATCACATATGTTAACCAATTAGCATTGTTTTAACTAATTATTAAAGGTAAAGCATTCAAGGTATGAGATTGAATGTTGGTGACACTGATAGGACAATGCAGCAGGGGATGCTTCATCTCCCAACTGTCTTTGGTCATCTGGCACCTCCAGATCAGAATACGGAAAATTAAAATTGGGAGCTCTACTTGGCCAAAATTAAATGGTTATAGTGAAGGAACTGCTTCACCTATAAGTAAACAAGAAGGGCAAACATAATCTAGCTTACATTTCTGCATGTATGCTGAAACCCTCTGCAGCTTAAAATGATCTGTAATAAAAGTTTCACATTAATTTTTTATGTGATTTTAAAAGGGATCACAGGTGCATGGATTGTTCCATCATTTGACCACACTTAGTATGATCCTTTTTAGTATTATTCTTTTCAAACTAATAAACCCCACAAAAAGTTCATGCATTATATTCTGCTGATAAGCATGTTGATATGCCAATACGATTGTTGGCTGGACTGATAAAGTTAAACATAGTAAGCACAGCTGTTGCTGTAATAGCCCAATTAGATACTTGTATTGAGTTGTAAAATATATAATACAATATGAATACAGCCTCTAAACTTATTGTGTTTTTTTTGTTTAATGTTTGTATTATATGCACAGTATGTAGTACATATACAAATAGTATTACCTGGCAATTTTCCAGTGTCCATTTTAAATTTGTCACAAATAAACATCAAAATCAGACAGGGCATCAACACTTATTAGACGTAAATCTCACTCATCACAATAAAAGTGTGTGATGTGTGAGTATGACAAGTGATGTGTGATGAGTAACAAATGATGAAAGATGAGATCTGAGTGATGAGAGACATTATGAGGTGACATAATGGTGACATTATGAGGCTATATGTAGGCATTAAAGGGGATATGTGGTTGGGCTGATAGGTTTGATATACTTATTTTATTATAGTGTCTCTTGGCAACAATGCTTACCCAGGAAATACAGAGCATGTAGATTGTCACACTTTTACACAGAGAATATCACTGACTGGTATTAGCGCTACTAACCTGAGAGGCGCGGAGTCTAACACACCACCGGTGTTCACCAGGGACCCCCGCAAGGAGGTTTGGGCTTTGCTGCGTGCGATGTGCAGGTCGCGGTTCTCCCAGGAAGTCACCAGTGCAGCGAATAGAGGGTAGTCAGACAGGCCGAGTCGAAACCAAGGAAGCGAGGTACCACGAGGAAAAGGCAAGAGTAGTCAGGGACGGTCCAAAGGTCAATACCAGTGCGGGCAGCGAAGTACAAAGGAAATCCGGAAGAGAGGTCAAACAAGCCAAGGAGTTTTTACACAGTAGGTCAGGAAGAGGAATGCAACTAAATGCTGGAGCAGGGTAGAACCAATACTCTGGCACTAGACCTGTGTCAGAGGCTGCCTTATATACCCTAATGTGCCTCCTGATTGGGTTAGGGAGATTTAGGCGGTTTAGACATGCTGGCTGCAGACAGGTGAGTAGAGATAGAGTTCTGCTGCTAGGCAACAGGACGTGGATTGCGGAGAGAAGGTGTCCGTCTATGGTGCCTGTGGAGAGCGCGGAGATGGCACCTGACAGTATCCTCCCCTTCTTTCTTTCGGGTGGTGCAGGAATCCCGCAGAAATCTTGCCAACAGATGTGGAGCGTGAATATCCTCTTCATAGACCCAAGATCTCTCCTCTGGGCCGTAGCCCTTCCAATGGATGAGAAATTGGCGTCTTCCTCTAGAGATACGAGATTCCAGAATGCGTTCTACCAGAAATTCTTCACCACGAATGGTCTTGACAGGGGGAGGTGGAGAGGTTTTGCTGGAGAATTCGTTAAGAATGAGTGGTTTAAGCAGGGATATATGGAAGGTATTATAAATCCGAAGAGAAGCTGGTAGATGAAGTCTGTAGGTGACAGGGTTGATCACATGAGAGATGGAAAAGGGCCCAATATAGCGTGGAGCTAATTTCATAGTGGGGACCTTGAGTCTAAGGTTGCGGGTAGCTAACCAGACTTTGTCTCCTACCCGAAGTACAGGAAGATTCCTTCTATGCCGATCTGAAAAGTGTTTGTAACGGTCAGAAGCTTGTAATAATCTCGAACGTACTTGGGACTAAATTTGAGAAAAATTGTGTACCATATTCTGCGCAGCAGGTACCGAGGAATCAGAAAGATCAGAGAAGGTGGGGAGAATGGGATGTCTCCCGTAGAAGGTAAAGAAGGGAGAGTTACCCGTGGACTCGTGTTGGTGGTTATTATGGGTAAACTCTGCCCAGGGTAAAAGTTCACTCCAGGACGACTGTTGATCCGAACAGTAGCACCTCAGAAATGCATCCAGGTCCTGATTGGTCTGTTCAGTCTGCCCATTAGTTTGCGGGTGGTACCCGGAGGAGAATTTTAGGCTGATCCCAAGCTGTTTGCAAAAGGATCTCCAGAATTGGGAGACAAATTGGACTCCACGATCAGCAATGATGTCCCTCGGGCAGCCATGAAGGTGAAAAATCTCTTGGATGAACAGGAGAGCCAGCTGGGAGGCAGAAGGTAATCCCTTGAGGGGATTGAAGTGGGCTAATTTCGAAAAGCGGTCCACCACCACCCAGATGGTGTTGAAGCCATGACTGGCAGGAAGGTCTGTAATAAAATCCATGCTGATATTGAGCCATGGAAGGTCCAGGATGGGCAGAGGATGGAGGAGACCGGCAGGGGGTCTCCTAGGAATCTTATGTCGGGCGCAGACCTCACAAGAACGGATGTATTTCTGGACGTCCGAGGACAAAGAGGGCCACCAGTATAAACGAGATAGAAGGGCAACAGTCTTCTTAACCCCGGAATGACCAGCGAACTTGGCGTTATGAGCCCATCTCAGGAGTTTGGTGCGCAGATGTTCCTGTACAAACGAGCGACCAGGAGGAGAGTCTTGAAAGACGAATTGGTCAAGGCTACAATCGTGGAGGAGTTGAGGATAGGTTTGGCTACCATGGGTAACGAGGCATCAGAGGAGTCAAATGCTCTGGACAGTGCGTCAGCACGCAGATTCTTGGTGCCAGGGCGGAAGGTTAGAATCAAGTGGAATCTGTTAAAGAATAGCGACCAGCGGGCCTGGCGAGGATTCAAGCATTGAGCAGACTGCAGGTAGGTAAGATTCTTATGATCAGTAAATACTGTGATGGGAAATCGTGCCCCTTCCAACAGGTAGCGCCATTCCTCTAATGCGGTCTTGATGGCAAGGAGCTCTTTATCGCCAATCCCGTAGTTAGCCTCACTGGCCGAAAACTTTTTGGAGAGGAAACCACAAGGAACGGGAAGACCTGCAGCATTCTTCTGAGACAACACTGCTCCAATCCCAACAGAGGATGCGTCGACCTCCAAGAAGAATGGTTTACTTTGGTCGGGTTGAGATAGGACCAGAGCAAGCATAAAGGCCTCCTTAATGGCCAGGAATGCTTGAACTGCGTCTGGAGGCCAGGATTTAGATTGGCCACCCTTCCGAGTAAGCAGAGTAATGGGAGAGATTAGCGTGGAAAATCCCTTGATGAATTGGCGATAGTAATTTATAAAGCCAATAAAACGCTGGGTAGCTTTGAGACCGGAAGGCTAAGGCCAATTACGAATAGCCTCTAATTTGCTGGGATCCATCTGAAGACCAGAACCCGAAACAATATACCCCAGGAAGGGTACTTGAGAGCAATTGAAGAGGCATTTCTCTAATTTGCAATATAGCTGGTTGGAACGTAAACGAGAAAGTACTTCTTTGACATGCAGAATATGAGTAGACAAATCTTGTGAAAAAATTAGGATGTCATCCAAATAGATCACCACCGACTGATAGAGTAGATCCCTGAATATTTCGTTAATAAAGTCCTGAAAGACAGCTGGGGCGTTACAGAGCCCAAAAGGCATCACCAGGTATTCATAGTGGCCGTCTCTGGTATTGAACGCGGTTTTCCATTCGTCTCCTTTACGGATTCTAATCAGATTATAGGCACCTCTGAGGTCCAATTTGGTAAAAGTTTGTGCCCCTCGGATGCGATCAAAGAGTTCCAAAATTAGGGGAAGAGGGTAGCGATTTTTAATCGTGATGGTGTTAAGTCTCCTGTAATCAATGCACGGTCTGAGAGCGCCGTCCTTCTTCTTAACAAAAAAGAAGCCTGCCCCTGCTGGAGAAGATGACTTCCTAATGAATCCCCTCTCGAGGTTCTCGGAAACATACTCGGACATGGCTTGAGTCTCGGGTAAGGACAGAGATATACCCTGCCTCTAGGAATGTCTTTTCCAGGGATGAGGTCGATAGGGCAATCCCTAGGCCGATGCGGAGGAAGGATTTCAGAAGCTGTTTTAGAGAAGACATTAGAAAAACCAGAATAAGCTTCAGAAAGACCCACCAGGGAAGATGTACAGAGGCAGGCCAACTTGGATTTCGAGGGAGAAACGGATCTCAGGCATCTCTTGTTACAGGAGGAACTCCAGTGGATGACTTGTGCTCGTTGCCAATCAAATTGTGGATAATGAAGTTTAAGCCAGGGTAACCCCAGGATGATAGGGTTAATGGATTGCGGTAGAACAAAAAAACTTATGAGCTCGGAATGAAGTGCTCCTACTTCCATCTGGAGCGGAGGAGTAGAGAGAGAGATTGAGCCATTGGAGACTCTATTCCCATCAACTGCCGTGAGCATCAAATGTTGGGTCAACGGTATTGTATCGAGACGGAGTTCAGTCACTAACTTGGATGAAATAAAGTTCCCTGCGGACCCCGAGTCCACAAAGGCCCAGGTGGGAAATGGGCCATTGGGGGAAACCAAGGTGACAGGCATCAAAAACTCTGACTCCTTCCGAGAGTAGGGAGAAAGGGACTGAGGTTCTAGGTTGACCTCCCTATTATCACCTAGGAGGTGGCGTTTTCCCGGCCTCTTGGGACAAACGGAGAGGAGATGACCTGGTTCACCACAATATAAACAGAGGCGGTTCCTCATTCGTCTTTCACGTTCCTCTGGAGAGAGACGGGAACGACCGATCTGCATGGACTCCTCCAAGGGTCGGCAAGTACGATCCCGTTCGAGAGCCCGTTCCCTGTGGCGAATGTCCACTTTGATACAGAGGGATTTGAAGTCGTCCAGGTTGGGAGGGAGGTCACGAGAGGCTAAATCATCCTTTATGCGATCATTAAGGCCTTGCCAGAAGGTAGCGATGAGAGCCTCATCGTTCCATCAGAGTTCGGCTGCTAGAGTCCTAAATTGTACCGCATAATGTCCAGTCGTAAGGGAGCCTTGGCGTAACCCTAGGAGACCAGAGGCAGCGGAAGAAACTCTTCCGGGTTCGTCAAATACTTTTCGGAACCTCTCGATGAAGACTACCAAATTTCGAAGCACAGGATCATCCCGTTCCCAAAGAGGAGAAGCCCAGGCTAATGCCTGCCCGGAGAGTAGGGAGGTCAAATAAGCCACAATAGCTCTTTCCATGGAGAAATTTTCGGGAGTCAATTCAAATTGAATAGAGCACTGGATAAGGAAACCACGACACTTCAGTGGATCGCCATCATATTTCTCAGGAGGAGGGATGCGGAGGCTTGTGGCAGCTGAGGAGCTACAAGAGAGGATAGGAGCTGAGGCTTGAAGAGAGTCCAGACGGGAGACCACTCCCTGAATATATCGCAGCGATTGTGCCTGATTGGTTCCACTCTTTGACCCAGGTGCAGTAATAAATCGCGGGTCGAAGGTTCGTCCGGTCCACTCATGGCCAGAGTATTCTGTCACACTTTTACACAGAGAATATCACTGATTGGTATTAGCGCTAGTAACCTGAGAGGCGCGGAGTCTAACACACCACCAGTGTTCACCAGGGACCCCCGCAAGGAGGTTTGGGCTTTGCTGCGTGCGATGTGCAGGTCGCGGTTCTCCCAGGAAGTAACCAGTGCAGTGAATAGAGGGTAGTCAGACAGGCCGAGTCGAAACCAAGGAAGCGAGGTACCACGGAGAGTAGGCAAGAGTAGTCAGGGACGGTCCAAAGGTCAATACCAGTGCGGGCAGCGAAGTACAAAGGAAATCCGGAAGAGAGGTCAAACAAGCCAAGGAGTCAATACACAGGAGGTCAGGAACAGGAATGCAACTAAATGCTGGAGCAGGGTAGAACCAATACACTTGCACTAGACCTGTGTCAGAGGCTGCCTTATATACCCTAATGTGCCTCCTGATTGGGTTAGAGAGATTTAGGCGGTTTAGACATGCTGGCTGCAGACAGGTGAGTAGAGATAGAGTTCTGCTGCTAGGCAACAGGACGTGGATTACGGAGAGAAGGTGTCCGTCTACGGCGCCTGTGGAGAGCGCGGAGATGGCACCTGACACAGATAATGCCGCTTGTGACTGTTTAATTACAAGGTGAACTGGGAGCCCATTATAACAAAAGCACATACCAGCTCCCTGATATATTCAGGAACAACAGTCAATCTGGCAAAATACTAGAGATGCAAAATACAGGGGATAGCGATGATTGAGATACTCTAGGGGCACCAATACATGCATAAATCTGCTCCTGCTCAGAGAGCATTAAGGAAATATGCATCTAAAGCCTAATAAATTAAAAAGACTGATAGAAAATAGTACACACAATAAAATCATTAATTAATGAAAGCATAGATTTTCATTATTTAACAAGGTCCTGTCCAAAGGTCTTTGTGTTTGCCTGAGCAAATTAATGAGCAGATCCTGAAACAAATATGCCATCTACCACTTCATTTGTCAGATAACTTATATTATTTGAACAATAATTCAGTTACCCTTTCTTTGAAAGCTCTAACATTGCTTCTATAAAACATATATAATTGAAAGCTTAGCAAACTCTTTTACATAACCCCCATAGTATATACTTCCAGTTTTGTACACTAACCTATGCAACTTGATTTTATGCATTTATGATTATTTATGAAATGATCAAATATGTTGTTATCTGTACAGCTATTTTCTTGTTATCAAAAACTACACTATGGGAGAGAAATGAACTTTTCATAAACCTTAGAGGATTAACACTTGGCAGGTTGCGTTAAATGTTCAGATGAAAGGAGCATGTAACTATATGCAGAAAGGACTAACAGAGCACTATAAATTCCCTCGGCAGCAGCTACAGTATAAAATATATACATGCAAACAATAGCACCCTTTATTTACATTTTCTCAACTTATCCATTAAAGAATTACTGAAAGGACTGAACACCTCATCCAAACTATTAACAGCATCCACATATGTGGAAATGTTTATTAATATATATCAAAGAGCCCATATATCTCCCAATATGGGACACTTAATAGGAATCCTTGGTAGCTCAGCATGCCATAAATGTCACCACCATTCAGCGGACCATTTCCATCGTCTGTGGGCCTGCCCCATGATTAGATATTTTTGGTTCAGAGTTTCAGAATTTGCTACTAAAGAATTAGTTAATTGCCTACCTCTAAACCCTTAATGGGCTATCTTGGGAAATTTGTCTTCAACTATTAGGAAAACTACAGGCAGCAGTATGCACTGACTAGCTGCTTCAGCAGCAGCCCGTAAGAGTATCCTTCAACTGTGGCTGCCTTTCTATCAGCAGTTACCTAGTAAAACTATCCTGAGGGCCACAACCTGTGGGCCTACAGTTAAGCCCAATGCTGGTGTCCTCAGTAAAGCTCGAGTTAGCCACTGGTAATTTATAGTGCATAGTGGATCCAGACCTGGGACTTTCCACATCACTTTGTTTCATAGTACAGGTAATATGCATTAACTATAGTAGTGAATTGCCCCTCTAGTTACTGGGTACTCGTACTGGGAACACATACATACATTATAGGTGTATATATTTTGCAGAACTTACAACTTACATTTATGTGCAGCACTCCTGTCTCTAATTGCAATGTTCCGTATTATTATGTGGAAAAAGCTCTCCGTATGGTATTGTTGACAGGGAGACATTAAATAAGTGTTAATCATCATCAACTTCATCACCATTTATTTATATAATGCCACTAATTCCGCAACGCTGTACAGAGAACTCACTCACATCAGTCCCTGTCCCATTTGAGCTTACAGTCTAAATTCCCTACACATACACACACACACACACACACACACACACACACACACAGAAACTAGGGACAATTTGTTAGCAGCCAATTAACCTACCAGTATGTTTTTGGAGTTTGGGAGGAAACCAGAGCACCCAGAGGAAACCCACGCAAACACAGGGAGAACATACAAACTCCTCACAGATAAGGCCATGGTCGGGAATTGAACTCATGACCACAGTGCTGTGAGGCAGAAGTGCTAACCATTAAGCCACTGTGCTGCCACGTTAATGATGTTAATGATGAAGAATTGATACTGTCAATATGTTGTTACTAATATACTACCCACTGTCTCAATATATTGAATAACAAAACCATTATAAAATAAAACTGCTGCAAACAACTAGAATTTTTTTTGCCTTATAGTCAATATATTAATTAGTTATAAACAATCAGATCCTAAATGCATATCTGTGGTATATCTAGTAGCTTCAATAGCTACACTAAATAAGAAATCTGTAATATGAAAATTACAAGTTACTTTGTTTACATGTTGTAACTTTTCTTTGGTTATTTTAAATACTGTAGCTTTCTGGTCTGGTAATTCAGAAAATGTTATGTTGTAATGGAACATTACCCATTTAACATGAAATAGGCAGCTCGGAACAAAGTCGGAGCACAGCTACTCCAAATTGACTTGCAACTTTGTAAAGATTATCAATATGATTTGCCTATGGTGATATGCAGAGTGACTCAAATGACAAAAGCAATTAAAGTCAAACATTGTCTGTCTCACTAAACATGACAAATGTTCAAGCAAATTCAGTGATCATTTTTCTGGGTATTACTTTGAGAAGTAAACCTGGTTAGGGTTTGTACCAAGGGCATTCAGAAAACAAAACCAGCACTTAACTTCTTACATTTATATGACATGTTTTCATTACAATACCATATTTACCTACTTTACACTCCTGAATTTTTTGAAGTGATAGAGTGTCTACCAAATTTAACTGTTGTGCTAATTTAAGCATCTAGCAAAAGATATATGAGTAAACCAAAATCTAAAGCTGCTCTTATCATTACAATGCATACAATATCTGATATCTATAATATAAATGTCTAGTGGCGTGTGTTAGTCTGTCTGTGTGTGTGTGGAAAAAATAAAACCAAGCTGCAGCGCCACCTGCTGGGCGGAGTTATACACTGACCTACTAAATTCTTAGTGTGTGTGGAAAAAAAAATTCAGAAAGGGCTGGAATTTGGTATACTAAGATGTTTTTAATTTGTTAATTTAATTTGTTAATTGTTAAAAGTGTTTATAAAGATTTTAAAAATATATATATATATTTCTTGAAGGAGTAGTGACAGTTGGGAGTAGTTGGTGGTTGCCGGGGGTGACAGTGGGGAGTGGTTGGTGGTTGCCGGGGGTGACAGTGGGGAGTGGTTGGTGGTTGAGGCCTGGGCTATGGCCCAAATGCATGACAAGAACCTTTTTAACACCTTAAGTAGCTTGATTTGACTAGAATGCATGAGTATCATGCACGGGTTAACTTGTATATATATATATATATATATATATATATATATATATATATATATAAATATATATATATATTTACATATATATATATATATATATATATATATATATATATATATATATATATATTTGAAGAAGTTTGTTTCTTTGTTTGTTTGTTGCAGAATATCTTCCACAGCTCTCAAGGTAAAGATGCCAAATCTGACATAGTTATTCAGTATAAAAAAGTAGCCTGTTAGACCACATAGCAGCAATGCGTCAAAGCGACAGAGCGACAACTATTAAAATCATCATTTTTGGTTGTAAACAATTGTTTGAAACCTGGAAGGAAACCTTGCAACAACACGATATAATGACAACACAACAAAGCACAAAATCTTGTTTTCTAAATAGCATTTTTGGTCTATTTATCAAATAATTTGCTAATATATACAAACTGCTACACATTACAAATCGGACCCGTGCAACGCCGGGTGACCCTGCTAGTAAACAATAAAGTAAAAATAAACATAGTTTAACTGAATATTAGTTTGGATTTACATCTACATTTTTTATTTTGTTTTATATGTTAGTCATTTGACTCGGTTGTTAAGAGCACTGACTATATATCAATCGTTCAAAGATACACATAGAAGATCCAAATTCACATTTCGGTACACTGTAGTACCATTACATCATAGGCAATAATATGAATGTGTAATTTTAATCACTGTATAAAAAAGTAAACATCAATGAGAACTGTGTACTGTACAGGCATTTTGAAAGCACTCTTTAACGCAGTAGTTTACAATGGGCATGTCTAAACATATTGCGTTGGAACAATAGTGGGCAAGATGGACATATCTATTAATACATAGAAGAGATGGAAATTAAATAATGAATGAAATGTTATAAAATTAAATATAAAAATGACATCATTGTTATTAGTTTAAAAAAATATGTTACCATATTCTATATTAGTATGGATTGTTGTTTATTTTAGAACTGAAAAATAACAATTATTACATTTTACAGTTATGACAGGATCCTGCAATATCTTATATATTGAATTTATTTACCTAATTAAAGTGTTATCCTTCATTTCTTTGTAACTACAGTATTTAGTTATGGATTTACAGATTGTGTGTAAATTAGAACAGATATTAGCGTCTGTGTGTCTAATTGTTTCAGAGTCTGAAACAAACTCCCATGTATAAAAGCAAGATGATCTCATTTGAAATAGCCACAAGTACAAAACCTTAGATTGCACCAAAACTTTCATTAGAAAACTGGACTAATATACAATTATATTCTTGCTACATACAAACTCCAAACATAATTCCTTGTCTAACGTAACCTTTCAATAAAGTTCCTAGAAAATTTAAGGATAACACTAAGCAGGTTCTGGATGTGTTTCAATGAAACTATTACTTTTAAACCAACTTCTACACATTAACACAAATCATGCATTGCAGTGAGACTGGTTACTTACTGAATCACAGTGAAATGTCCCAATGGATTATCACAAACGTCCATGTTGTTTAAGTGAGGCTGAAGGAAGATTTTCCTGTAGAGACCTAAGCTATACACACTGTTAGGGATAGAAGCTTTTCTGTCTCACTCTGAATTTGCACTGCCCAGTTGACAATATCAGTGCATATTCTAGCTTGAGGGCTCCTCGTTTGTTGCCATGTGGCATTTTTCCTGAATGCTAAAGTGACAGAAAATAATTACACATGCTTACACATGACTGCAGTGCTACACTTATAATGGCGCTTTATATTGAGAAGCAAAATTGCTAATGAAAACAATATCAGAAGCTAAGACCTAATTGACGGCTTAAAAAATAAATACATAGGGATTACCATACATAGCAAACATGAAAGACATGTTGCTGCTCATTCATTATTCAAAAATGTGTATACATCATATATTGGGTTATATATATCTACACCGGAAATCCCTTCTGCAGTACACCACAGAGCAATCAAATAACGAGAGCTCTTTTCTGAACCAGATTCCTCCCTGATCACTAACCATGATCACTAAGAGCATGGAGAGTAAACTGTTGTGAAGACGATATACACTGATATAGAATCAACTCCTATGACGGTAACAAGGTTAAGTTTCACCAACTGACTAGATTCAGAGGGATGCTGCAGATTTATCCATTAGATGTTCTTCTGCTATAGATAGACTTCTATAATGTGAGATATTAGCAAGTATAATTATTTTCAGCTATTAATTGCACCAGTTTCTTCCGAAAGTAATATAAAGTATGCTTGCACCTAGCATTGTTCTGTTCTACCTGATACATGTCTTTCCATACAGTCAATAAACCAGGTTTATCATCAGCAAAATCATGTAACATTACAATGAACAGACAAAAAAATTCCCATATTATACTTCACTAACTTGATCATAGCCGGTGATGTGATTTTCCTTGAAAGATCACCAAAACAGATTAAAACAGATGGTGACTGTGACTCACATCATATTATTTTGTTGAAGAAGATGAGGAAACAAGAGTTCCTCATTTATTTTCTTGCCAACTTACATTACTTTTTCACAATAAGTGGAGGATATGATGACTTTGTCTGTCTACATATAGAATCACATCATTTTATTTATGTACACTAAGTTCTTGATACCTTCTTGACAAGTGTATAAGTGTATAAGTGCGACATTCCAAAGTGGCAAATATGATGGGATGGATCCCGGAGTTAGCATTAGTAATAATAGTCTATCCTTCCACTCTTGGCCGCAGCTACCAGGTCTACAGAGTCAGTGGAGTTGGAGTGTCTCTCCCCAACATCTTCCTGCACTGGCAAACTCAGTAAATTAACCAAAATCTTCAAGACCTTATATTATTTATGTATAAATAGTCATAGAGGTGGATAAATAATTCAACAAGATTAGCAACTTTTACTTGAAGCATTTATATCAAGATGACATATTAAATAGTTTTAATGTCCAAAGGGGGCATTTGTAATCTTGAATTATTATATATAGATACTTGTCTTTCATGCAGTTTAAGCCCAATTCTGCAACATCTCCACAATTTTCTTATTTCCCCATACAGGTACACCATACAGGTACACCATACAGGTACACCATCTCTATATATACTCCATACAAGCTTACTCTTAAGGCCTTAAATTAGTTGTTTGCCATCATCTAGGTTCTCTGTCAAAAAACATATCAGATTGGAAGTGGGAAGGGGGAGATGATATGGGGACATTGGATGAGTATGATTGGGAATAAGCTATATTTGTATTGCATGTGTCTTGCAGAATGGTTATATTGGTAATCATAATCCCAATGACATAATCTGTATGATAACAGTTGCCAAAAATGATATAAACCTTGACAAATGGCCTGAATGCATCTAGTGCCTTTTACATATTACTCTGTGACTGTCCTTAATGTTGTGGTTTCTGGCAGCAAATTATAAGATATTTCACAATAATGTGGGTGATTCAGTTAGTATGGATTCTAATACATTCCTTTTGTGCACAAGTAATCACAGTAAACATACCACAGTCTTCTTAAATCTTCATACAGGAAATTTAGCTGGTCTTATCCAACATTCATTTTCTGAGGTGCTGATGTACTTGGGTCAATTCCTCTTTCTAATATAAACATTGATTATAACATAGGAGGAATTGCCCAAGAAAGTTTGGCTGGTGGAAATGGACTGCCAGCCAACATAACCTGCAAGGAATCAAAAGTCTCTTAATGTGGTTTTGAATGCCTTCTTAATTATTAGTTCAAATGAGAGATGTAGTAGGCAGTGTATGGTCTTATCGATCTTACAATAAAATAGAAGCCCTCACAAATATCTGTTCTATTGATATAATCAGAAGTATAAAGTCATATTCATAATTGAATAGCTTCTCTTTGCTTGTGGTAAATCTAAATGTTGATTATGCTGTGAAGTGTACTTGGCCAGTGCCAGGATACAGAAAATCCAGGATATACAATACAAAATGGGCAATCCATGGCAGTTAGATCAGTGTTATGGATTTAGCCACTTTTTTGCTGTGTAGAATGTATACATAGAATCTCTCCATCATTTAAACATAAGCAACTAAGGATGGTATTAGGACAGGACAAGGAAGACATTTGTTATCATTTTTCCAAAGTAACTTTTTCACTTGTCCTACCCACTGTCACTCATATACAATAACAGATCCAGCCCATTTTCACTATTTGGTTGACAGCCGTTTATCAATATTTTACAAAATGGGAAAAGGGCTGGGAGGGTATTGGCTCTTTTCTTGAGAGAGAAATAGCTCTTTCCTGTGGTCACTTATTATGAAACTGACCCGAACCCTAACCCTAACCCTGGCAAAAGCATATCAGCCACCTGGATACACAGACATTTTAATCTCTATATTGTGTTTTAAAATTATGTCACTATTTTTACCCATCAAATTCAACAAAAACAGAAATTATTTAGTTTTTAACCTAGACATTTTATCAGTTAAAAAAGACATTTGTTTGAGTTTAAAGCTGTGGTCATTTGGATGTCAAAAAAATGCTGTTTAGTAGTTAGTACTGTAAGGAGTTCTGAGAAGTCAGGTCTGATTCTACAGCAGGTGATATGCTAAATGAGCTTCGCTTCCAGACTTTTGGAGACACGTCAGCACGTGGGCAAGCACTAATGATTCTAGTAATAGCAATGGTCATACGGAGCACAGCAATCTGTAGTTAATTAAAATAATTGTGGTGTTCACTTTCGATAATGGAATAATTTATTTCAAAACCATTCCAATTACTTTTCAGTACAATAAAGCAAGATGCACTATTTCAGTCACAATAATTATTTAACTATTTTGAGTGTTATTTGGATTAGATTTTGTATGTGAGAAAAACATATGCTGCATTTAACTTGCATTTTACTAAGGAGACTACTTAATATCACCACATGCCCAGGGATGTTTTAAAACCCAGCCAGTCTGCAGGAGCAGGCTGCAGACTGGGTTAAATTTTCTCCTTGGCTCCTCTTTCAGCACATGCACACAGAGGTGTTCCACCACATGTATGTATATATATATATATATATATATATATACCGTATTTGCCGGCGTATAAGACGACTGGGCATATAAGACGACCCCCAACATTTCCACTCAAAATATAGAGTTTGTTATATACTCGCCGTATAAGACTACCCCCTCTTCCGCACACCTTCCACACACCAAATAAAACGTAAAGGAACATCAGATTTGATTTCAACATGTTAATTTATATTCGAATGCCTATGACATGCAGGAAAACTGTCACAAGGCTGTATGTTATCAAACATGTACAGTAAACATAAAACAGTGCAAGTTTATTAAACGTAATTCACTAGTCAATGATAGAAGGAAGATAACAAATAGAGGGAGAGAGCAAGTGCACACTTACCCCTTGGCATAATCTTTAATGCTTTTTCATTTGATTTCCAGTCCCGAACCATCATTTCTGTTACTCCATATTGTCTTGCAGCAGCACAATTATTATGTTCCATGGCAAAGTTTACAACTTTAAGTTTAAAACTTGCATCATATTTCTTTCTTTTTGCTGGTGCCATAATAGGGTTGATAGGGGTTTGACTGCTGGACATTTTCTATGCTGTATTGTACTGTACAATGGTGCAGTACTGTGGTTGGCTGCAGGGCTGCCAAGAAGAATTCAGGGCCCGGGTACAACAAATTCATGGGGCCCCCCTCATAGTGAAGTAAGCCCCAAAATTTTTTTGCGCCGCCTTACGGCGGCGCAAAAAGAATTGAGTATATGGTCATATATTCAGGGGCGTGGCTAGCCAAACGGCAGTGCAAAATTTTTGGGAGGTGTGGTCATGCATTTGGGGGCGTGGCAAACGTGCCATTGGGGCGTGGCTAACATAAAAACCACTAGGCTCTCAATTCGCCCGGGGGTCACATATGTTCAAGCACTCCTGACTTTCAGGACATCTACCACCACAGGGTAGTATACAAACAATGCAGTGTGTACACAAACAGTTCAGTCTTGGCCTACACCTTACATTGGACACAACATTCACCAAAAATTGGTATTGTCCCTACTAGAATCACAACATTTCACACACTGTGCTGCTCTCTCCTACCTGTTCTTCTCACTTTCTCCACCTGTGGCTGCTGCTTTCTTTAGTTGTGGCTTGTCCGGATCCAGAAATGTTGAAGGACCTATTTTGAAAAAAAAATAGCTACATTTAGAAAATTACAGCCAGCCCCAGCGTTAAATCAATAGCACTCACGATTAATAATTAGGCCTTCCTCCAGCCCCAACATTAAAATAATACTATTCACATTTAATAAATAAACCTATATCCCTTCCTGCAAACAGCCCCAGCAATACCTATTTCCCGCAACCATCACTGCCATTAAATAATTCATAGTCACATTTAATAAATAGACCTCATTCTCCCTAAACTCACCCCAAGATTCAATAGCCCCCAAACCACCCCATCTTAAATTAATAGTCCCTACTATTAAATTGCCTCACCATCACCCTACAAACAAAATAGCGCCCATTAATTAGCTGCCACCTACCTCACACACACTACATTGCAACAAGCCCCCTGTGCCATTACACACACAATACTGTGCCCCTTCATCACAACTACACTGTACCCCCTTATGCTCACACTGCGACCTCCATGCTGCTTTTCCCCCTTCTTTTTTACTTTCTGCCTCTCTCCCACTTTTTTTCCTCCTCTGTTCCTCTCTCCCACTTTTTTTTTTTATTCCCCTGTGGCTCTCTCCTTTTTTTCCCTCCTCTGTTCCTCTCTCCCACTTTTTTTCCCCTCCTCTGTTCCTCTTTCCCCAATTTTTTTTTTATTCCCCTGTGGCTCTCTCCTTTTTTTCCCTCCTCTGTTCCTCTCTCCCACTTTTTTTCCCCTCCTCTGTTCCTCTTTCCCCAATTTTTTTTTATTCCTCTGTGACTCTCTCCTTTTTTTCCTCCTCTGTTCCTCTCTCCCACTTTTTTTTTTATTCCCCTGTGGCTCTCTCCTTTTTTTCCCTCCTCTGTTCCTCTCTCCCACTTTTTTTCCCCTCCTCTGTTCCTCTTTCCCCAATTTTTTTTTTATTCCTCTGTGGCTCTCTCCTTTTTTTCCTCCTCTGTTTCTCTGTCCCCTTTCTTTATAGTACTGTCCCTCTCTGTTTTCCTCCCCTTGCCTCTCCGTTTCTTTACTTACCTTTTGTCAACTTCTTTCTTTTCTTTTCTGCTCTTCTGTCTCCTCTTCTGTCTTCTTTCTTCCTGCTGGCTGCGGCGCTCCTCACTGACTGACAGGCGTGACTTGATGACGTCACGCCCGGCAGTCAGTGTGAATGGAGGAGAGGAGGGACACGGCGCCGCGCGATCACGTGAGTATTTATTTATTTATTTTTTTTAAATTTATTCTTCCTCCCAGCTCCCAAAAAACCCAAGACCCCTCCCTCCCCCCGCGGGAAAAAAAAAAAAAAAAAAAAAGTTTAAAAAAAAAAGCGCAAGAGAGAAAAATTAAAAAAAAAAAAATTAATTAGCAGCGGGGGCCCGGCCCGGGCCCCCTGGCATGGCCGGGCCCGGGTAAACTGTACCCGCTCCCCCCCCCCTCTCGGCGGCCCTGGTTGGCTGTTGGCTATTTACAAAGCCTGATTGGATTGGTCCCTGCTCCCTGTCTGCCCTCCCTGTCAGCAGAACGGGCCGGTCACGCCAAAAAGGCTGGCACCCCTGTATCGCTGCTGATGCTCGCCGCAGCCACGCCGATGACACGCCGCGGCCGCACTGGATACCGCGCGATACTGGACCCGGTGTATAAGACGACCCCCCCACTTGGAGGTATGTTTTTCAGGGCAAAAAAGTAGTCTTATACGCCAGCAAATAGGGTATATATATATATATATATATATATATATATATATATATATATATATATAGATAGATAGATATAGATATATATATATATATATGTATGACTCCACTGGATACAAATCTACAGTTTAACACCTTAACACCTTTACAGAAAGTACAAGCATACCATCAAGGAGTGAAAAACAAATAAAGCAGCTGAAATCACAAGTAGAGATTTCACTTCCAAAAAGCTGACAGTCTCATAAATTACTGGAAAACAATCAGCGACAGTAGGGTGCACATAATGTGGACCAAAAGGGACAAAGTGCAAATCTTCGGTCATATGCTCATGCTTTTCTTTCAGTATAGTGGAGAATCCAGGCTGGGTCAACATGATTCTGGATCCGGGATTGATCCCGTGCAGCAGGCTCTATCTGCTTATCTCTTCTCTTAAACATAAGGATGAGTGTAAGGATTCAACACCTTTCCAATGAATTTCAGTGATTCAAAATTGGTGAAAACAAATTAATGAATCATATGAGAGTGGAAATTCAAAGACAGGGAACCAAACAAACTGTAGAATTTTTTTTATCACATTATCTCAAATTTAAAAGGAGAGATATAAGCAAACTATTTTCTCTTCAGTTCTTTAAATATAAAGCGTACACATAACTTAATAGCAATCCGAATTGGAAATATATATCATATTAGGCAGTGGTTGAAGTGGGAATTTAGTGGCTGCCTGGAAATGTTAAAGTGTTGGTATTAAAAATGTATTGGGAGTGTAAGTGAATGGAATTTAATAGTTTTACAATGAAGGTAGAAGGAGAAGTGGCAATATGGCAAACCAATGTACACCTCCACTTCGACCATTGGTTTTAATTTGTAAAAACAAATCTGGGGGTAAATGTTCCGATTTGCTTGTAAAGGCAAGTTTGCCTTTACAAGCCATTGTCGCTTTAAATGTTCCCTGCAAAATCGCTGATTTACGCCAACTTGCAGAAATTGTAACTTGATACATTAACCCAGTGGTTCCCAAACTTTTGCAGTTCGCGGCACCCTTAGAGTCTCCATAATTTTTTTAAGGCACCCCTCCAAAATAATTACCGAGCAGTCCTGTTTTAGAAGTAGTTGGGTCAAAAAATTGTAATAAGTATTTAGGTCAGGACAGAAATGCTTATTTAGTTGTATACAAAAATGCCCCCTCTGCATCCAGATACTCTGCCCTCTGTCACGCTGTCCCCCCTCCTCTGCCCTCTGTCACGCTGTCCCCCCTCCTCTGCCCTCTGTCACGCTGTCCCCCCTCCTCTGCCCTCTGTCATGCTGTCTCCCTCCTGTCACGCTGTCCCCCTCCACTGCCCCTCTCACGCTGTCCTCCTCCTCTGCCCTCTGTCACGCTGTCCCAGCTCATCTGCCACACTGTCCCCCTCCTCTGCCCTCTGTCACGCTGTCCCCATCCTCTGCCCTCTGTCACGCTGTCCCAGCTCCTCTGTCAAGCTGTCCCAGCTCCTCTGCCCTCTGTCACGCTGTCCCAGCTCATCTGCCACGCTGTCCCCCTCCACTGCCCTCTGTCATGCTGTACCCCTCCTCTGCCCTCTGCCCTCTGTCATGCTGTCCCAGCTCCTTTGCCCTCTGTCCCCCTCCTCTGCCCTCTGTCACGCTGTCCCAGCTCCTCTGCCCTCTGTCACGCTGTCTCAGCTCCTCTGCCCTCTGTCACGCTGTCCCAGCTCCTCTGCCCTCTGTCACGCTGTCCCAACCCCTCTGCCCTCAGTCACGCTGTCCCAGCTCCTCTGCCACACTGTCCCCCTCCTGTCACGCTGTCCCTCTCCTTTGTCCCCCTCCTGTCACGCTGTCCCTCTCCTCTGTCCCCCTCCTGTCACGCTGTCCCTCTCCTCTGTCCCCCTCCTGTCACGCTTTCCCTCTCCTCTGTCCCCCTCCTGTCACGCTGTCACTCTCCTCTGTCCCCCTCTTGTCACGCTGTCACTCTCCTCTGTCCCCCTCCTGTCACGCTGTCACTCTCCTCTGTCCCCCTCCTGTCACTCTCCTCTGTCCCTCTCCTGTCACGCTGTCACTCTCCTCTGTCCCCCTAATGTCACGTTGTCACTCTCCTCTGTCCCTCTCCTGTCACGCTGTCACTCTCCTCTGTCCCTCTCCTCTCTCCCTCTCCCCTGTCACTCTACTGTCTCTCTCCTGTCACTCTCCTGTCACTCTCTCACTTTGCCCCCTCTGCCACGCGCCAGCCATAAAAAAAACAAACACTTACAAATCCGCGTGGCGCCGGGACCCAGCATCCTCCTCTCTCCCGCAGCAGCTGTCACTGATATGACAGGCTGCGTGAGAGAGGAGGATGCTGGGTCCTGGCGCCGCGCGGATTGGTAAGTGTTTCTGTTTGTTTTTTTCATGGCTGGCGCGCGGCACCCCTGAAACAGCGCCGCGGCACCCCTGGGAGCCGCGGCGCACAGTTTGGGAACCGCCGCATTAACCCCTGGTCACCATTGACAGACAGTACATATTGACCAGACTTACTGCACATCTCAATCTACTCAATCTACAAATATAAATAGTTTCAATTATTTTCTGGTTTACAGAGCATTGCAGAAGGGTATAAATAGACTGTTAGTGATAACAACACATTTGAATCTTTAATATAAACAGTGATATATAGATTTTCCTCTGGACTGCAAATAATTGGAGCCAACATGTGTCTTTATCTTCAGTGTTTTCTGATAATTATTTACTAGGCAAAAAAAACATTGACTTCTAACATAATGAATTCATGAGAGAGGAGACCTGCAGCATAAACACTGGAACACTGGAAGAGGAGAGGACCTTCCAACCTGGTCATACAAGTGGGGACTTGGACACTTCAATTAAATATGGGCTCCTTCTTCCTGTGAGGTAAGAATGTTACCCTATCAGGGCTTGTCACTGAAGACTGCCACAACAGGGGTGTTAGGAACCCCTCCAGCCGGCACAACACAACCCGGAGTCTACTCTGCCAATCAGGTGTTCACTGGAGCCCCTGATTGTGGGGACAGAATGGGCTGCAGACTGACAGAGGGTCGTGAAGTATTTACCGGCTGGGGAGAACGCAGGCAAACGGAGTGAAGTCCAAGCAGAGGTCAAGGGCCGGCAGCAGATAGCAATTCCAATTAGCAAGCCGAGGTCAAGGGTCACGAGCAGACAGGAAGATCGGTAAACAGGCCAGAGGTCAGGGTCATGAGATACACAAGCAAAGTCCAAATCCAGGCAAAGGGTCATACACAGGTAATCAGCAGAAAGTTCAATAGGCAGGAACAAGGCACAGAGCAGGTCAGCAGTTTGGGAACAGAAGCTATAACCAGCAATGAGGCAGCAGACCTCATTGCCTTAAATACAGTCAGCAGCTGGGCACCGCCGCAGCTCGTAACAAGGGGGAGGGATTACATGGGTATATTTATGCTGATGGGGGTCAGAAGAAATATTTTTGCAGGATTTACTGGTTATTTGCATGGCCCAAATAAAGCCACATAATGCAGTACTCTTTAAATTAATGGTGCTATCTTTGAATTAGCATTGATGTTCATTAATGTTACTTTATCTTCATATTTCTCAGTTCAATAGAGATTTTTGTGGTGTCTGGTACTCAATTTCTTGTTGGCCCAGTTTTGGATCTACAACTTCTGACCCACACCTTGCCCATTGTGATAACTTATTTGCACTGCTGTTCATTTATTAATGTCTTATTGCTACTCATTGCTGTCAACCAGGAATGTATCAATGCTTCACCAGGCCCCATAGCAACATTTACTCTCAAAAGCGGCTGCATGTACTGCAGATGAGGCATCCGCAGTATTTTATACACACACACACACACACAGATATATATATATATTTATAAGATCTAGATATGTGTATGTATATATATATATATATATATATATATATATATATATTGTGGCAAGAGCCCGCTACTGGTGAAGCACACGCGAACAACTTCTTCCTTTTTATGGTTCTTTATTGTCAGGATGGTAATAATATTTTGATACCGTATACTTGCACGGCAATTATGGAGACCCTATACGCTTACTATACATAGTCCAGCTCTCTGTCCAGATCAGCCAGCTAGCCCAGCATTGATCTCCCTGAATATTGAAACAAGCAGGGTTTTATACCTGACACTCCTCCCACAGGCCTAGCTTGATAGACAGGTGACACACCCTCCTTCCCTTTAAAAGGAAGCGCCCATCCCTGGCTCTGTTTAGACTAAGACACACCCTGTCTGTTTGCTGAGAGGAAGCAGCTTTTAAATCATGTAAGTTAACACACTCCAAACTACACATATGTCTTTACCTGGTTTAATCTCCACCTAGGTGCATAACTGTGCCAATGTTTTATTCTGTTTGTATACTTTATCTGCCTCTTGTCAGGAAAAAGCCTTCTTTTGTTACAATATATATATATATATATATATATATATATAAATATATATATATATATATATATATATATATGCAGTGGTTAGTACCTACCAAAAGTAGTCCAAGAAAGGACATCTGGTGAACCTGGAGGATCATGGGTGCTCAATGTTCCTTGATGCGCATGTCGAGCGAAGGCTAACCTTTCTGGTCCAATCTCACAGAAAAACAACTGTAGCACAAGTTGCTGAAAAAGTTAATGCTGGCTATGATAGAAAGGTTTCAGAACACAAAGTGCATTGCAGTTTGCTACGTATGGGACTGCGTAGCCGTAGACAGGTCAGAGTGCCCATGCTGACCCCTGTCCACTGCCAAAAGCACTTATAATGGGCATGTATTATGTTCCTTAATGTCATCTAACCACATTGCCTTCCAAACTCCAAACCTACTTTGTGTCAATGTTTACATCTCCTGCTGTGCCTATTAAATAACCTAGATTAACCAACAGTGAATGTAGTCTGCCTATTTTTAAAGGCAAACCATTTCTTTAGTTATTAAAAATGAAAGCTTACAGGAAAAATATAAGGACATCTATATAAATTGTCTTGTTAATCACTTTCAATGAATACCTATTACAGTCTAATTCTATACATGTCACTTATTCAGTGTTCATTGACATATGCCAGTATAATTGAACACTGCTTTCCATTCAGCTAACTTGATACCTGCAAAGTGCTCATTATGCCTTATAATATAAGCAGTTTTCAGGTTTAAGGTATAATTTGCATTTGTTAAATCAGTCACAGTAAGAATATAATGCAAGGTCAGACTGTAAATCTGAGTATTAACATAGAAGTGGCAAAATAAGTGTTAGTCTGTACAATCCCATTAGAAGTTTTTATATCAAAGCAAAGGATTGATATAAGAAACCATAAAATAATATTAAAAACTACAACTATATGATGCATGAGACAAAGTAAAAAAAAATCTAAAATAAAGATTTATAAGAAAAATGTGATATATTCATTAAAAGTGTGAAGTGTGTGTTTTGGTGGGTGTGGGCAGGGCCATCTTTTCCATTGGGCACGATGGGCAGGTGCCCGGGGGCCCCACGGGCAAGGGGGCCCCATAGGCAGGGCTCCTAATTAGAATAAATAATCCTGCAAAAGGAAAAACCTGCAAAAAAAACCTTCAAGGGTCGCTGAGCAAGTACATCTATCTATCTCTATCTCTATATATCTATATCTATATCTGTATCTCTATACATACATATATATATATATATATATATATATATATATAGATATATGTAGGGGCCCCGGTGCACTGCTTTGCCCGGGGACCCATAATGTTGTTAAGATGGCCCTGGGTGTGGGGTATCCTACCTAAATCTGAGATATGGTTAAATAAATTTATGACTTTATTTATGGGTGATAGGATACCAGTTGTGTGATTATAATAAAATTACAGTAAGTGCCTGACTTGTCCTTGTTTTTCTAGTTCAAGAGCTCAGTTTTGGAAATGGAAAGTTGTAATGAGAAAACAATTGTTTAGACACCTGGGGCCTGATTCATCAAGGCACATATCTGCCAATTTGTGAGCGCAAAATCACTCTGCGCATGCCCAGAATCGGGACATATACCAGTAAAACGTAGCCCTGTCCGCTCCATCTTTGCATGCAGAGGACACTTACTAAAGCCTAAAATTTTGCTGAGTGAACGGGGCATGGAAGAGGCATCTTGCTATAGTCAATGTAAAGTAAGGGAGTGGCAAACTCAAGCGCATGCAGCCATAAGTCCTGATCAGTAGTGATGACAGTCTTGTATGCATGCTATAACACGTGTTTGCAATCAGTAACTATAAAAATGTATTTTATGTTCAGTATACATTAAGAACATCCTAATAAAAGTATTTCATGGAGGAACAAAAATTATAACTCCCCCACTTTTTTCTTCTGTTTTTTTACTGTTTTATCCCTAATGTATATATTATTAACAGGTGACATTCATTTAATAATTTTATTTCTCTTCTGTGAATTGTTTTGCAAATTTATAATTCACAGTTACAGTCCACAGGTCTTGGACATTATACAGGTGCTGGGTCCTGGCATTGCACCCTTAATAGCGGCAATATAACTGTCGCCATTTTAAGTGACGACAATCAAACTGACTGTATTTTCTGCTGTCGCCATTTATAGCAGGGCTTTTCGCCAATGTTGCGTATCGGTTCTTAGGTAAGTCTGTTATTGCTACATGTCGAAATTATACACATCACTATTTTAATGTCTAAATAACCATTGTCGCAATTTTTGGAATTGGCATTCAAAATACCACCACTCTAGTGTTGGGGAAATTACCCTGCCCTACCTTGTGTAATGTGTGGACAGGTGACAATAAACCACACTCTTTACTTTGTGTCTTCCCGGCCACGTGCAACCAATATGGTAGAAATAAAGACTCAACAATGTTTATTATTTCTTTTACAATTTTTTAACTAAATAGAGAGCAGCATTATGTAATATGTTTTTAGGAGTCTTCTTAAACACCATTGTAAGATGTAATGTGGGATGTAAACACTAAAAACACACCAAAAAAATAAGACTTGCCTATATTGACAACTTGTTTAAATATGATTTTCAAGATTTTTCTGCTGATATATTAATATTACTTTTGAGCACTACCAAAAAATTATTTCTAGTGATTGGCTGCGTGGTCTGGAAGTTCAGCAACAAAAGTAGATTGCTCTTGTTTTCAATAAAGAGCTTTAGTTAGAACCCAGTTTGAGTTTAATGTTCTGCTTTGGGGACCTCACCTTCAGGAGAATGTTGATTAAAATGAAGTTCATAAGTAGGGATACTCAATGGTGCTGTATTGTGAGCAAAAAGCTTGGTACAAAAACCCCAAAGAAATGTTCGAAAATGTAACTTTACTGAAAGAGTAGAGTAAATGCTTGGAATAAACTGTATCTATTTGAAAGCTGTAGCTGAAAAAAAACCTAATAAAGAAATTCAAACATGTGGGATGAACAGAGAATAATCTAGGAGTAAACACAATTGGCAGGCTAGATTGGCCAGCTGGTCTTTATCAGCTGTCAACATTTTATGTCTTTATTATGTATTTCTTAGTAGAACCTCAAAAAATTGCCTCTAGCATGTGTGGTTGGAATGTATTGACTATATTATATGAGATTTGTTATAACTGCACAGAATTTATAGAAAATTTGGAAAATTCTTGTAATAATAAAACAAATGATATCATGAGTAGAAAATCTATTTAACCCCTTTACCAAAGAGATTTTTATCACCCCTGTGATGTCTGGACTAGTCCTATGGAGAACAATGGAAACTAATTGGCCTCCTCCATCTCCAAAGATATGGTAGCAGTCTAGCCCTCCTAAAATTAACCCCTTACACTACTTTGTCCCCAGCTTTCCCTTGTTCCTGAAGAGAAAAGAGGGGGAGAATGAATGGAGTTAAAAAAGCCCCTTTACCTATATCCTGGAATCTCATCCCTATCCATAACCCACATGGCTTCACTTTAAGAAAAATGAATAACAGCTTCATTGCAATATCAACAATATAAAATTAACAATATACATATTTACAATGAACTACAATGTCCCCATATCCACATGTAATTAGACACTGCAGTTGTCCTCTGTTGAGCTGGGGAACAAAAGCAAGGCCTATAAAAAGTACATGCTGTAATCCACATTTTAGTGAAAAGCTAGGGACAAGCTGGTTAAGGTGTTATCAAACTCGTTTCGTCACAGCAACCAATCGGATTCTAGCTATCATTTTGTAATCATTTAAATAGTTTTATTGATCTTACCTTCCACTGATCTTACTTTCCAGCAATTACCTACCATGGTGTTAAAATCTTTCCACAAATGTATATTGTAATTGTCACATTTTCAGTTGTCAAACTGCATGATTGAAAAATAATAAAATAAAATACAGTAATAGAATGTAAGGAGGATCCATTGTCTCTGATGTTACTGGGGAAGTCTCCCACCTCTGAAGGATGACCCAGTTAATCTGGAAGTAAAAGCAGCTGAAGTGATTCTATTGGATTGAAATGTGCTGGTATTAGTCCCTTCTTACTCATCAATAACACTCTTAATAAAAAATTAAATAAATAATCATTAAAGTACATTCCCACCATCTTCCCAGTAAAATAAGAACAAGTTATGCACTGTTTAAATATCACACATTTGGAAGAGCTATAGCTGTCACAAAACGTCCAGAATCCAATCTGGTAGGCTTACTTTGTGAATAAAGCTGAGGGCTCAAGCTCCATAAACTCCATTGTTAACCCTTGTTTGTCTTTGGAGGGAGTTTATATTGATGCGATCAAAAACCTTGGTGAACGTTTATGGTCTCAGCAGGTTACAACTTCTGAAAAGTTTGTAAAAGACAATTTCCACACAAGTTCAAAATTACCTTCATTGCCCACCTCATGAATCTAACGTTGTTTAGCATATATTGTTTGAGCAATTTCACTGAATCAGCACCACAGCTAAGAAGTTTAGTTATAGTAATAACTGAAGGGATGGCCAGTACTACTTTCATATCCTAAAATTTACCATATTACCCTTTTTTTGCAGATGAGAATTGAGGTGTAGCTTAATTATAAAATAAAAATAATTAAAAATTTTGTTTAGGAATGAAAAAATATTAACTTTTATAATGACAGTGAAATAAATTAAGTGACTTTCAGTGATTGTACAGTCACTTCAATTTGCAAAGTAATTATAATATATTCAGATAATTTAATCCTCAACATGAAAGCTGACCTAAGTATTGGCTGTTCCAAATCAATAGCACATAGCTAATTAGGATCTTTCTCTTTCCTGGTTGCTAAGGTGACTAGTGGCATTTATAGAATGCACGGAAAGTGATGCTTGCTATAAAGCCTAACACTTTGTGAAAACTCTGCCTTTAAAAATAGAATTAGGTTTTGTTTGCTGAAGAAAAGCTGCACTTGGCAATTTATTGCATTATCTTTTTATGTGCCTGGTATGCTGGAGAAAAAATTATATGTTTAATTTATTAAGGTGCTATATTTTCTGAAGCTTGTAATAATATGGTCTATATGTAGAAACAAAGTGACAAACAGTGTAGACTAATAAAACATGGTATTGGGGATTATAGGGATATAACAAGCATGTTATTGAGTAAATATCTATCAATGGGTTGGAAGAACATGAGAGAGAAATATATAATTAAATTGGAGAGGACTAAAGATACTTTAAGCAAAACAACTATGATACAGCTCAATGCTGGAGCATAATAAAAGTATATTTTGGCAAAAGTATTTCACTAACAACCAACTAATAGCACTGCCTTTGTCTTCTGATATAAATTGATTGGTTTTCTGATTTATATATATTTAAAAAAATAATTCTATATAATTATTGTTATTGTGCAATTAATGCTTTTTATATTTTTATGCAATCTTTATTTAGTCAAAATATCAGCATATTACAGCAAAAATAGGATTAATAATGTGTACAATAAGGGAATACAAGTTAAATGGATGGCTATTGAACTATTTTGTTGTTACCTGGGAAATCTACAGATCCAAGGTCAAGACACTGGCCAAGAGTGGAGACAAGTCGCATGTGGAATTTACCGGCCAGCATAAAATGCTGGCTTACAAAAAATGGATGGAGAGGAAAAAGGTGGTCACTGTGGCTGAGATAATGGATCTGGTTATGTTGGAGTAGCTATTGCTGAAGCTGGCTCCTGAGGTACAAAAATGGGTGAGTGACAGCAACCCGCAGTCTCCTGAAGATGCAGACAAGCTGGCTGATGAGTATGTGACAAATCAGCCAATATGATGAGCATCCGTGGCCAGGAAAGAGTACACCAGTGCCCCACTGAAAGATGACATAGCAGCTTGAACTAGAATGCTGCTGCTGATGTGACCAGATGAGTCATGCGTAGAGTTATTGCACTCAGAGCCAAGGACAAATTCCAGGAGCTCGCTCTGAGCCACCAACTGTGACCTGTTACCACGTGAACCCATCCGAGCAACAGTAAGAGGAAAGTTATACTGATGCACCAGAGGTAGAGGTTTCATCATTGGAAGTTTACCTGGTCATGGGTGTTGGCAAGGGTATGTCTGTGAATTCACAGTCACATGTGCAGTCTGCATGGGTGGAAACTGGAGGGTTTGGGGGCTTAGGGACTCAACTATTATACTGGTGTTCCCAAGACAGTCCCTAGTTTCCAGCTTTAAGTCGTAAAGTGTGCATTACTTTGGCGAGTGGGCAAACAAAAGACATCCCAGTGGCGAGGGTGCACCTGAACTTAGTTATCTACCATGGAATGGGGAGGTTGGAAGCTTCAAAGCATGTAGCATTGGAGAACATATTAGGGAACTGATTGGCTAGCTATTTTGTGTGGTGAATTAAGAACAGATGCAACAGACTTTGGCATACCACCCTGACCAGATTTACACTAGCTGTTCAGTAGTGGGGCACCTTGTTTCAGGCATATTTAAGAAGGGGGAGAAATGTGGCGAGATGGGGTTGTCTAAACTGGCGGTTCCCAAACTGTGCGACGCGGCTCCTTGGGGTGCCGCGGCGCTGTCACAGGGGTGCCGCGATCGTCCTAGAAAAAAAAAAAGAAAAAAGAAAAAAAGAACAACAAAAAATAAAAACTTACCCATCATCCAGCGCCGGATCCTCCTCCTCACTGACTGCTGCGCGTGACGTCATCATGTCCGGCAGCCTCAGTGAGGAGCAGCAGCAGAGAAGACTTCAGGGAAGAAGGTAAGTAAAGGAAGTGAAGGGGGCACTGAGAGACGCTGAAGGGGACAGAGAGGGGCTGAAGGGAGACACAGATGGGCTGAAGGGAGACACAGACAGGCTGAAGGGAGACACAGACAGGCTGAAGGGGACAGAGAGGCACTGAAGGGAGACAGAGAGAGGCTGAAGGGGGCAGAGAGAGGCTGAAGGGGCAGAGAGAGGCTGAAGGGGGCAGAGAGAGGCTGAAGGGGGCAGAGAGAGGCTGAAGGGGGACACAGAGAGGCTGAAGGGGGACACAGAGAGGCTGAAGGGAGACACAGAGAGACGCTGAAGGGAGACACAGAGAGACGCTGAAGGGAGACACAGAGAGATGCTGAAGGGGACACAGAGACGCTGATGGGGACAGAGAGAGGGGCTGAAGGGGGACACAGAGAGATGCTGAAGGGGGACACAGAGAGACGCTGAAGGGGGACACAGAGAGACACTGAAGGGGGACACAGAGAGACGCTGAAGGGGGACACTGAGAGAGACACTGAAGGGGACACAGACACTGAAGGAGGGGGATAGAGAGATGCTGAAGGGGGGTCAGAGTGTGAGCTGATGAAGAGGGACACAGAGTGTGAGATGGGGAAAAGGGGGACACAGGGTGTGAGAGGGCGAAGAGGGGGACACAGGGTGTGAGAGGGCGAAGAGGGGGACACAGGGTGTGAGATGGCGAAGAGGGGGACACAGGGTGTGAGATGGCGAAGAGGGGGACACAGGGTGTGAGATGGCGAAGAGGGGGACACAGGGTGTGAGATGGCAAAGAAGGGGACACAGGGTGTGAGATGGCGAAGAGGGAGACACAGGGTGTGAGATGGCGAAGAGGGGGACACAGGGTGTGAGATGGTGAAGATGGGGACACAGGGTGTGAGATTGCGAAGGGGATACAGAGTGATATGATAAAAAGGCACAATGTGATGGTGAAGGGGTCTAAATACATCTTACGTCATTTTGACCCAACTACTTAAAAATTATTTTTGCTTAGGGGTGCCTTGGAAAAATTATGGTGACCCTAAGGGTGCCTCAAGCTGAGAAAGTTTGGGAACCACTGGTCTAAACAGTGAAACTAAGGGTTTTGCCTCCTGGACACCCCTAAATTGTTACCATTTGGGGTTACACACACTGCTACTATTATGTAAACATACCTTTTGTTTGTGTATTGTAAGTTGTGTAATATGTCTCCTGGCATTCCATCTATACACTGGCAGGAGGAGTCCCATTGAATCGCAAGCTGCATTAGCAGATGTACTTGAGCCATTTTTTGTTTTTTGTTTTTTTGCTTGCCTCCTCAGCAGTAAGCATGGGTATTCTACTTATTGATTCCTCATAGAAGAAAGTAAATAAATAATTTGAATTAAGGTTGATGGGATACT
Organism: Mixophyes fleayi; assembly: GCF_038048845.1. Classification (NCBI taxonomy): domain Eukaryota; kingdom Metazoa; phylum Chordata; class Amphibia; order Anura; family Limnodynastidae; genus Mixophyes; species Mixophyes fleayi. Next base: position 158,340,336 of record NC_134403.1, on the reverse strand, counting down.
AATTAGTCATATAGATTCAGGGTTTTTTTCACTGGGTTTTGTTTTATGATTGATACCTTTTCATCATTGTAGTTTGTTTGTTTCTTTTTTATCAAAATAGATAAAAAAACATTTATCTAGTGCACTGCAATGCTCTGAATCCTGACGCTACTTAGTACATAACTCTTTTTCAACCTCAGCAAGCAGATCAATAAGTGATATGGTCTGCAGCAAGCATTAGATTTTTATTATGGTTTCATTATGGTTATTTTGTAAATCAGTCAAGTCAACTTATGGGTCATTGGGGTTAAATCTCATGCTACAAAGAAAGCCATTAACTAAGTATTTTAAATGCAAACAGAGGTCCCTTATTGTTAATATTTGTATGCGTATAATGGTATAACATTAATAAAATGTCAAAGAAAAGAAAAATATAAGTAATACATGCGTGGACAAGATATATACCAATAAAGAAAAAAGAATACAAGCATGGGTTCTGCTCTGAATATTTATTGCTCTCTACTTTAAACTCTGCATTGTAACTGCAAAGTGATTTCCTAGTTAGTATGCCTGCAGCAAATTTAAAATGTACAGTGAAGATGAATTTTAAGAGATTTTATTTTAAATTTTTTAAATCTTTTTATTTAAGACAACAGGTGATACAGAATAAATAAAAACAGTAGCAACAACAATATCAGATTGAAACAGTCAAATTTGCATGCCAGTACACGCGGTAAACAGAGTTGTAGCGAGTACAGCAAAGGTAGGTACGTAGGTAGCTGGAACGTAATATCACCATGCTGCATAAAAGATATTAACGAAGTAAAATGCTTGGAGCCCGACAGTGTCATATATTGTTGGGGTTTTCTTATATATGAAGGTGAAGGAAAGCAGAAGAGAAGGGGAAGGTAGAACAGGAAATCTAGGTTTGCAGAAGAAAAGGAAGTGATCTCATTCCTGTAAAAAGGGGAGAGGAAGAAAAGGGACAAGACCTTGGCGGAGTAGGATTAGGGGGATCAGGTGAATTTTAAGATATTTAAAGCTATTGGAATGAACTGTTTGTCAGGTGTCACAGCAAACAGGGCTAAATAATCTTGAGCAGAGTAAAATGATGTAAAGCTACCTTCTAGCCTGAGCTAATTTCTTGTACTAAATCTTCACAGTTCATTGTATTTTAAATATTTCCAAAAATTAAAACGTTTGTTTTTTAATGTAATTGTCTTACTATATTTAATATAAATAATATTTATTACAAAGAAAGTAGAAAAAAGCTTTGCAACTAAATGAAAATGCATATTGGGCCTCATTTAGAAATCAACCGTTTTTAAGTGTAAAATACGCTGTTTTGTACTGTGCACACGCACAAATATACATCCTTGTATCCATATTACACTTTTTGCATAGCTGCTGACTTGTGACTCCTTACACCTAGGAAGGCGGAAAAGGGGAGGGAAGGGGCATGCAAACATAGGTCAAATAAAGTAAATCAGGTAATTGTTCTTTACTTAGTCGTATATGTTGTAAATGCTTTACCCCTGGATCAAAAATCAATGCTGATGAATAAATAAGCTTCTATAATAACATGGGTTGATCACAGCAATTGTGGTGGGGGAAGGGGTGATCAGCATTGGGCACCCACAGTTATAACGTGACACAGCCCAAGCATGATCAGCTCGACTGAATTCCCTAGCGGGTGTTCAGATGTACTGAACACCCGCTTGTGAGCTGGCATTTCAGTCATTACAGGAAGCCCTGGTTCGCGTTCCAGTACTGTTGGTGCCCAATTATGACAAGGACTTTATTGTGCAGACTGATGCATCACAGTATGGACTGGGAGCAGTACTTAGCCAGGTGGGGCCAGATGGGCAGGTGCACCCTGTGGCCTATTTGAGCAGACACCTGCTGACGCTGGAGGTGGGGTATGCCACAATTGAAGTGTTTGGCCATTGTTTGGGCAGTGAAAAAACTTCAGCCTTATTTGTATGAACAACATTTTACTGTGGTGACGGATTATAATCCTTTAAAGTGGCTGCAACACACCTCAGGGGAGAATGGCAGACTATTGAGATGGAGCCTTGCACTTCAAATTTATGACTTTCACATAATTCACAAGCAAGGAAAGGCTTAAAGCAATGCGGATGGACTGTCTTGGCAGGAAGTGACGGATCCTCAGGGTCACCTCCGATAACCTAAAGAGACCGCAGGACCAGGGACCAAACTATGGAAACATGGATGGCCCACTGGGTGCACCGCATGTGCAAAGGGGGAGGAGTGTAGCTGGATCACTTATAAATAGCTTATTGTATGAATTTATTTAAATGAAATAGTGTAGGGCGGTCACTTATATAATTGCAGATGTACTGGTTTTGTTGTATCGTGTGGCACTTTGTATAGGAAATTAATTAGTTTCTGAGGTATATGTCTGATGCAATAAGCATTTGTTTGAGGAGTCTGTTGTGTAGCTTCAAGAGGAAGTCCTCATTAAGGCTAATTAATTCTAATCATGTGAGTAACCAACATGTCCTTTTTAGTCTAAATGCACCAAAGGAGGTCGTTACTGTTGTTCATGAGTGGCCTTTTGTCCAAAATGTTACAACCTCTCCTGAACATTGTAAAAAGCACAGGATGTAGGATATGACAGATAAGTGTAAATTTTGTTAAGTACAAATTGCATTTAAATCCATGTTTGGGGAAACATATTGATACTGATACTAAAAATAACTCAGACTTTTTGGGACCAGCAAAGAGTTTAGGGGGCTGACTTACCCCCTACTAGGCTGCATTCAAAACTGTATTCAGCAATGGTTTGTACTGAAATGTATCATTATTGTTCCATCTAACTTATTGATCACTTGTACCTTCAACCAGTGTGAACTGTCCTTGAGCGAATAAACATCATTTGCTTCAAGACCTGCATGACAACTTCTTCCCTGTTGTAATTTCCTGTGACCTACAAATTAGACCCAAATCTAATCCGTTTCTGGCTGTTCTGAGGTTTGGACCCAGCTTCCCAGTATCACCACTCTGTCCGCTACCCAACAACTCTGGCCAGTGTGATAGGCCAATCCAATAGGAAGTGGTCAGGAGTATCAGCCCAGGTGCACCAGCAAGGGAGAACACTAGCAGCGACAGTTACCTAGAGGAACACGGTTCTGGATGCCGTAAATGAGTCCAGTGGTGGCAGCAGCTTAAGCCCCTCCTACTTAGGTTAGAGGGTGCATTTGGTATAAAGCAAGGAAACGGTGGCAAAGTAAGCCCAGCCAGTTTCCAGCAACAACGCACAGGGTGGCATAGGTGGTCCATCCTGTCACATATACCTACCTTTATCTGAACTCTTAAGTATGTTATGTTTTTTTAAACAATTTCAACAGTTACCTCATCAAATGAGAGCTTTGCCTAATATTCAAAACATGTTCCAAAACTTCTTTCATCATCATGAATGTTGTTCCATATTTGTTCTTAATCATGTCTTTAGAAGTTTAAGTTTACTAAATGCACATGTAAGTTGAACAAAGGAAAAAGTTAGCATACACTCATAGGCTGCTGGATACAGGTTGCACTTTAGAAGCAGTCTGTAATAGCAATGGAAGCAGCAATTGCACTGAGATTCCACAATCATCAGTCACACATGTTGAACTGTCATCATATGGACCATTATTATTACTGTTTATTTATATAGCCCCACCATATTATGCAGAGCTGTACAGAGAGTATTTTCAAACACATGAGTCATCATTATCAATTTGTGGCATTGCACAAGTATTTAACAGTTTGGGATCTTTTTGGATGGTTTCAAAATATTGTGGACTTAGAATCTTGATGTCAATTGTTTGTTCTCATAAAATCTTTCACTAAGTTTTAAACAAACCTGGTCAAGTATAGCTCTAAATAAGTTTAGTCAAACCCCCTGGAAGACCAATCATTTCGAGAGTAAAGAGCATTACATCAAATTTATCAGCATTTATAGATCATTATCTTCAGCCACTTGTAGTGAATAACCCCTCTTATTTAAAAGATACAGGGACATCTTGACTAAACTTATATATAAGCTGGTATGATGAAATGTATATAGTAACGGCAGATGTCACATCTTTATACACTATTATTGAACACACGAACACACTAGGGGTTTAGAAGTGATTCATTTTTATCTAAACAAGACAGATTTCAGTGATGGCTTAAAAAACTTTCTTATGGAAGAAATAAATTTTATTCTGTATAATAATTATTATTTTTTTAAGGGGGATTATTATATCCAGAGAACTGGCACAGCCATGGATATCAGGTTTGCCCCAAGCAATGCCAATCTATACATGGTGTTTTGGGAGCACCACTATATAGGTGACTCAGCTAAGCTTGGGGCAGACCTTGTATCCTGGCAATGATACATAGATGATGTGATTTTTTTTTTTTTTTTTACTGGAGAGGTGATAGGGTGTTTTTGGACCTTTTTTTTGTTGCAGTCTATTAAGAATAATTGGAACATCAAATGTACCTTTGATGTTAGTCAAACATCAGTTATTTTTTTGGATTTATAAATGTATATTGAAGAAGTATTAATTCAAACTAAACGTTACAATAAACCTACAGATACCCATACTTATATTTTAAGGAACAGCCAATATCATGAATATTGGTTAAGATAGATTCCTTTTAGCCATTTTCTTTGTCTAAATTTTTTTTTTTTTACGGAAGATGCATTTCTATTGGAACAAATGGATATAATGAAACATACTTTTCAAATGAAGACTTTTTTTATTCCAAAAAAGAAAGAATGTAGCACAAACAGACAGTTCGATTAAGTTTTTATTACAGATTACAATGGTTATCATAAATATATTGAACGTGTTATAATAAAACATTGGAATATTTTGAAGAATGACCATTCTCTACTTTATCTCCTCCCCCAAAAACCTAGTTTTAAATACAGATGATCCGCTAATCTAAAGAATAAATTAGTTAGAGGTGCGTAGTTGAGGAACCAATAGCAGGCGTTATAAAGACCAAAGGTTTCTACAGATATGGGATCTGTTCAGCCTGCAGAACAATTAAATACAAAAAAAATAATATACAAGTTTTTATAGTTTTTATGGTCAATCATACAAGATTAATCACTTCATAACTTATAATTCTACCAATGTTATTTATTGCTTAGAATGAAAATATGGTCTCTTTTATGTGGGAAAAACCACATGATCCTTGAATAAACAAACATAAACATTTGTGGAACTTTAAAAGAGTTAATGAGCTACACTCAGCTTTAGCCCACTTTAAAAACAAACACAATTGTTCAGAGAATGATCTTAAATACATTGATTTAATCCAGAAAAGTTGGGAATATAGAGATATTGAAAATCACTTGGCTAGGAAAGAAATTAGATGGAGTTTTAAAATAAATTATTTAGTGTATTATAGCGTAAAGTAAGATTTTGAGCTGAAGTGCTTTCTGGCGTAAGAATTTATTCCTCTTTTTCTTTCTTTATGACTAATGTTTGCATTTTGATATTTGATTATCAATGAATTTAAAAAGAGCTGTGGACTTTTTTTATACATATTCTTTCACTTATTTTTTTGTTAACTACAGTATAAATCTTATTTGTATTTTTATTCTTACTTGTAATCTCGTGTATATGTTCACAATAATAGCAGAGGTCTTTTTATTGATTTGACCTTCACTAACAAGTTTAGAAATCACCAAGTATTCTTATACATTTTTTTATATATATTTTGATATTTTTTTATATATATTTTTATATATTTATTTATAAACATCTTATCCTATATTATTGTATTAATTTCTTTATATGTATGCAAATCTATATGGATATTGCAATTATGTATGTACATATACATGGATGCTGGTATTATAGATATATGTTTTTCCATTTGGAAACGGGTATCTTTACATCTGTACATTTTCAAAAATTAAAATAATAAAAATAAATACATAATTAAAAACTTGAGACACTAAGTGACTCATGGGTTCGTGTATTCTACTCTGGTTTTGGAGTCAATTTAGATCTAGTTGTGCCTAAAACAAGGTATGAATAATTAAAATATGGAAGCCTTACAAAGTAGTAATGAATCCATCTGAGAATGAGGCTTGGTATACAAACATGAAGTATGAGCAATACAATAGTGAGGCTTAGAAAACAAATACACAAGCATGGAACACATTGGTCCAGAAATGTCCACTTCTTAGATGCAATTTAAGTTTAAGGAAGGTACGAACTTTTGCTTTTTGATATGATTAAATTTTCTTACACTACTAATATATATTTAATTTTTAACATTGTAGATGGTTTTGTATTAGCAATTCTGAAATTCATTTTACGACAGCGGTATGACATTCTTCAATGTAAATCACAAATTGTTTATAACAGGCACTAATTGACATTCCTATTGCTATAGGATTTCAGAATTTGAAAACATTAATTATGAGATTTATTGCATTTTGGATTAAGAGATTGGTTTCCAATTGGATTTGATCTTTATCATGTGATCAGTATTTGGCCATTAGAAATACATCTGATACACAAAAGGCTTTCAGCTACCTTGCAAAAGGCCACTTTGCTGGCCGAAACGCGTTAGTGGGTGACAGTCTAGTGTGAGAGAACAACCTACCTATACTTTAACATCTGAATGTAAACGTGCTGTCCAGGACTATCCCAGAAAATTGTAAAGACCGCTTTTTTCATTTATCTGGTAGGAGTACCTACACCCCTCATTTGTTTGTTATCGATAGTTTGTATATACAGTATGTGAGCATTTTTTGTCTAAGTGTAATAATAAAAGTATTTATATAATTTTTTATCATTTTGCACTAGATATATTTGATATACTCACATCATGAAGATTTCATGAGGGATTTTTTATCAATAGTTAAAGTTTTGCTTTAAAGCAACATCTTTGGATTTCCAGGAGGATTAATATTTTAAAAGTTGAATCTAAAGAATGCATCTAGTAAATGTAATACCTATAGGGGATAATCATGTGGAAGATGTTATTGTTATGCAAGTGTCCAAGTAACCTGCCTGTAAGTTCACCAACAAGAGAGGGTTTATGACTCCAAGGAATATTTCAACCATAATACATCTTATGAATGAACTCTGAATTGAATTTTCTGACCAACACAACAAACACATTATCACAATGTAATTTATTTGTTTGTAATACAGTATTACACTACTATTTTTTTTTTATTTTTTTTTATTGTGATTTGGTCACCTCATTGAGAATATTTAAAGAACATATTCATACATTGACTCAAAATTAAGTATAGTTTATATTATTTATCATATTATATATTTCGTATCTTGTGAGAGATTGATAGCACTTGATTATTTCTTTCACTTCATGTTACTTATAGTTATAAATAACTCAACCACAAAGAGTTGATTTTTCCCTTTGGGATGCTCCTCAGTAGAGGACTCACCAGACTTACTTATTTCTTTCTCAAAATTCATCTTACCAGAAATGATATCTCCAATAAATGAATTACCTCCCTTTCTTAAATGTCATTCATTTTATCTGCAAAATGTGGGGCCTTTTCTTTGATGTAATTAACCTCAATTCTTTGTAATTGTTTAGTTGACCCCTTAACCATTTCCATGGTAGTATGAACTTAAATCCTTTGTTCTGAAGATATGTACAGGAACATGTGAAAAAGTATAATTGCTATCAGAATCGATTTAAATTCTAACACTTTATCACAGATATGGCCTTTGAATAACAACTGCTTAGTTGGGAAACAAGAAGTCCAAATGGTATCAAGGTAGAGAAAACTTTTCTCTAAAGAATCAGCTAAGTGTCTTTTCTTTGGCCTCATATTCTTTCAGAATTCCTATAGTCTATTTTTTTTATTTTACTGTGCATTAATTCATTTCTATGCTGTTCCCTCTAAATATGCATTCTATTTTGGCATTGCCTACAAATGTTGTCAAGTGATTTAGGAAACCCAAAAAGTTTTTTCTTACTGCATGTCACAAAAGACAAATATAAGGTTAAGGATATCACTGTAACATCAGATGTAAAATACATCAGGCGCTACCTTTGCAATATGTCTGACATCAGATATCAGCAATACAAATCCTTTACCTGGGTCATCTTTACCTAAAATAACTGCTATCAGGCAACCGTTGCTAGATCTAGCATCCCCCCATCTTGTGTAAAAAAAAACATGAGTGCTGATCTTTTAGAACCAATTTCACAGACTGTGGCTATACTCATTGGGCCTGATTCATTAAGGAAATGAAAGCAAAACAATTATGAACTTTGAACCTTGGCAAAACCATGTTGCATTGGAGGAGGAGGTAAATTTAAAATGTGGGAACAGATTTATAGTTGGTGAAGGGCATGTCCCAGATAAACTTTAAATTTCAGTGTAAAAATAAAGCTATCAAGTATATTTGTGCTACATGAAAAAACAGCCAGTATTTAACTTATGTGCAAAATAATAAACTAACATGCACCCCTTGCAGTGTTACATGGTTTTGTCCAACAGAAAACTGACTTGTTTTTTTGCCTTACATTCCTGAAAGAATCAGACCCATTCAGGGCTGCCAAGAGGAATTCAAGGCCCCTGTACAACAACTTCATGGGCCCCCTTTGTAGTTGAGAATGTAAAAGGTGCTGCTGGGTGCCAGTAGATGTGTTCATACAGTTGGGGGCGTGGCTATGTATCATTGGGCGTGGCTACCAGATGAGAAGTGATAGGCCACCCTCTTACAGAAGAAAAACCTGCATTGTTGTGTATACCATTGAACAGTCACCAAAAATTGGGATTGGTCCACTAGAATCACAACATTTCACAGACTCTTCTGCTCTCTCCTACCTGTTCTTCTCACTTTCACCAGCTGTGGTTGCAGGTTTCTTTAGTTGCGGCTTCTCTGGATCCTGGAATGTTGGGGGCCCTATTTGGGGGAAAAATGGCTTCATTTAGAAAATTACAACCAGCCCCGGCGTTAAATCAATAGCACCCACGAGTAACAATTAGGCCTTACTTCAGTCCAAACATTAAAGTAATAGTATTCCCATTTAATAAATAAACCTATATCCCTCCCTGCAAACAGCCCCAGCAATAAATTATTAGTATCTATACCTATTTTCCGCAACCATCACGGCCATTAAATAATTCATAGTCATATTTAATAAAGAGACCTCATTCTCCCCAAACTCACCACCACATTCAAAAGCCCTAAAACCACCACATTTTAAATTAATAATCCCCACTATTAAATTGCCCCACCATCACCCCACAAACAAAATAGCACCAATTAATTAGACACCACCTACCTCACACACATTACATTGCTACAAGCCCCCTGTTCCATCACACACACACACACACACACACACACACACTGCCACAAGCCCCCTGTGCCATCACACACACAATGCCACAAGCCCCCTGTGCCATCACACACACAATGCCACAAGCCCCCTGTGCCATCACACACACACTGCCACAAGCCCCCTGTGCCATCACACACACACTACCACAAGCCCTCTGTGCCATTGCTCACACACCCACAAGCCCCCTGTGCCATCACACAAACACTACCATAAGTCCCCTGTGCCATCACACACTATCACAAGCACCCTGTGCCATCACACCCACGCTGTGCCCCCTTATGATCACACTATGCCCTCCATGCTGCTTTCCACCCTTCACCTGGCCCCCCTTCATCCCTTTGTTCCATGCTGCCCCCTTTATCACTTTGTTCCATGCTGCCCCCCCTCCCCTTCATCACACTGTGCCATGCTGCCCCCCCTCCCCTTCATCACACTGTGCCATGCTGCCCCCCCTCTCCCCGTCATCACACTGTGTCATGCTGCCCCACCTTCATCACTGTGCCATGCTGCTCCCCCCCTCTCCTCCATCACTGTGCCATGCTGCTCCCCCCTCTCCTTCATCACTGTGCCATGCTGCTCCCCCCTCTCCTTCATTACTGTGCCATGCTGGCCCCCCCCTCATTCCATCACTCGGTGCCTTTTTTTTCTCCCACCTCTCCTTCAATCACTGTGCCATGCTGCTCCCCCCTCTCCTTCATTACTGTGCCATGCTGCCCCCCCCCTCCTTCCATCACTCGGTGCCTTTTTTTTCTCCCACCCACCTCTCCTTCAATCACTGTGCCATGCTGCTCCCCCCCTCCCACCTCTCCTTCCATCACTGTGCCATGCTGCTCCCCCGCTTTCCCCTCCAACCTCTTCTTCCATCACTCGGTGCCTTTTTTTTCTCTCCCCCCCTCCCTCTTCCATCACTCTGTGCCTTTTTTTCTCCCACCTCTCCATCAATCACTGTGCCATGCTGCTCCCCCCCACCTCTCCTTCCATCACTGTGTCATGCTGCTCCCCCCTCTCCCCTCCAACCTCTTCTTCCATCACTCTGTGCCTTTTTTTTCTCTCCCCCCACCCACCTCTCCTTCCATCACTCGGTGCCTTTCCCCCCCCCCTACTCCCCTCTCCTACAATCACTCGGTGCCTTTTTTTTCTCTCCCCCCCTCCCCCTTCCATCACTCGGTGCCTTTTTTTTCTCCCACCTCTCCATCAATCACTGTGCCATGCTGCTCCCCCCCACCTCTCCTTCCATCACTGTGTCATGCTGCTCCCCCTCTCCTCTCCAACCTCTTCTTCCATCACTCTGTGCCTTTTTTTTCTCTCCCCCCACCCACCTCTCCTTCCATCACTCAGTGCCTTTCCCCCCCCCCTACCCCCCTCTCCTACAATCACTCGGTGCCTTTTTATTCTCCACCCCCCCTATCACTCTGTCCGTTTCTGTTTTCCTCTGTTCCTTTACTTACCTTATATTGGCTTCTTTCTTCTCTCTTCTCTCTTCTTGGGCCTGATTCATTAAGGATCTTAAATTAAAAAGTTTCTTATTTAAGTCTCCTGGACAAAACCATGTTACAATTCAAGGGGTGAAAATTAGTTTTCTGTTTTACACATAAGTTAAATAATGACAGTTTTTTTTCATGTAGCACACAAATACTTGATAGCTTATTTGTACACTGAAATTTAAAGTTGATGTTTGTGTGCTACATGAAAAAACAGTCAGTATTTAACTTATGTGCAAAACAGAAAACTAATTTTCACCACTTGCATTGTTACATGGTTTTGTTCAATTTAAGTTCCTTAATGAATCAGGCCCCTAGTCTTCTTGTCTTGGTTTTCTCTGCGCCGTTCCTCACTGAATGCTGGGCGTGATGCCCGACAGTCAGTGTGAATGGAGCAGAGAAGAAGGAAGAGGGACGCTGGCGCTGTGATCATGTGATGTGAGTATTAGTTGTTTTTTCTTGTTTGTTTTTTAAATAGCCTGCCCCCCCCCCTCCCCCCCCCACCGATGAGGCCTGACCCCCCCCCCCCCTTCCTCTGGCAAAAAAAATAATAAAAAATATTAAAAAAAATAATTATTCAAGTTTAAAAAAAAAAAAAAAAGGTCAGCAGTGAAGGCCTGGGACGGCCCCCCTGGCAGGTTCGGGCCCGGGTAATTAGCTCCCACCACCCCCCCCCCTCTCGGCAGCCCCGGAACCATTATCTTTCAACAGTGCTGAGGTGGTGTTAGGATTCATTTGTCCAATGGGCATAAAATAGTACATTTGGAAGACAGGTTTGCTGTGTCAAAAAAATTGTTTTATATGAGTGTCTTAAAAAAATCTCCTTTTTAACACCTGCCCTTAATTTGTCAATGGTATTGCTTTTATTCATTGTAAAGCAGTTATATGCAGATCAGAGTAAGTTTTAGAAGCCTCATGCTTTTCATAGCCTAATAGTAATGCCTGAAACTGCAATACCAGGTAGTAAAGGGTGAAACAATTTTAGACAATACTATCAAATGGAGCAATAAAAGGCTTTTAACTTCTTCTCTTTTCAAATAAGTCTGGAGCTATGAACAAGCTCCCCATTTATTTTTCTAAAGGAAAAATCAGCCTCTTTAAAGTGAAAATAATCACAATATTTTAGAAGGTTGGGAAGGATGATCCACGTCAGATAGCAAGATTAAATGGTAAATGGCTTCATTTCTGTTTCAGAGATAGGTCCAGGGTTTTTGGAGGACAGGGGATGGACTATTGAATGGGCTGCAGGAACTTTACCAACAATGGAGACGTCCCCTTTAATTTGGAACTTTAATTTATCATCTCCAACAACAATAACTTGTGTGAAAGCTTCTTCTTCCTTTTCATACAGCATGTACTGTATGATGTATTAGCAGATGCTCCAGCTTGACTTCCTTGCTGTACCTTCACACAATAAAAAGATGTTTTTCGGAAACTGTATAGGGTGTAACAACATTCATATTGAGAAGATATCATTTTAAATTTGATTCCTAGTCAGCCTAAGCCCCAGAACAGGAGGGACATTTTCAGCCTATACCTAAGAAAAGCCTTTGTGTGGCTATATACACATAAAAGTGAAAAAAAAAACCTGGTGGATTCCAGATTGTGTTATTCGTTATTGCATATTATTAATATTAGCCTTCTTGGCTATATCATGTTGATATCTGTAGTATCAAGCCTACCCTGGCTGTGAAAAAAAACAGACTGTCACTTAAGCATTCAGAGATAATGCAGTCATTTGTACTCGACAAAAAGCCATGACAGATTGAAATGTTATATGTTGATATGGTAATTCTCTGAATAAAATGTTTTGCTTTGAGTGCTAAATGCTGGAAAACAGTTATGGGAATGTGCTGTTCCTTTTTCTTCTAATCTGGGTAACCCAGCATGGCTGTGAAACCCAGCATTTAATAACTTCTGTGTGATACTAGTCTTGATACCAATTATCTATGCACACTTAATGCATTGTGCTAGAGCCAATATAACATAACCATGTTGAAACTGTATGTTAAGTATAGAAAACAAATTGCAGCAAAGTGTAACAAAATACACATGTATTAACTGCTGTATTATATTGTCGTGTATTAATTAATAAATTATGTTACACATGTGAACTTCACTTAATTTATTTGCAATCTCCTCTTATGCGCATACATCACTTGTATTAGTCTACTAACTTCCAGAATTCATGTGCAGAAATAGAAGTTTTCATTTATGTGCTATTTTGTAGTGGAAATGCATAATTTACCCCAATTTTGAATGCAGAATTTGTAACATTTATTTTTTTTTACCAACTATTGCTTTGTGGTTTATTTGCAAGTGTGCATACATTTCTACAAATTATTACATACATACATTTAATATTGCTTTGAAATGTGTATATTAGCAAAGCAACATTATAATAATATATTATAGACCACTTTTAGAAGCATCAAATGACTGTGGATCATAACCTTTTAACATACACAATTTCCTAACATACTTGCAATTGACAATATGATAATATCTGTTATACTGAGTGCTCAGCTAAGCTAATGTTTTAACATCCAGTGACTCAAATAGATCACTGCCATCTTGTGGTCAAATATTAGGAACAATGGGAGAATACTGAATACTTGCGGTGTATTTTACCAGACAGTAGTGTTAGCAATATACTTCTCTCGGTCATGTCAATATTCTTAATTTAATGCTTGATATCTCTCTACAACATCTATGTTAAAAAGCTGCAGCCTCGGAAGCTTTGGACCTGCAGACTGCACTGTATCAATAAGGTTTAGACTTAGGTGGATGTAACACAGAGAGGAGGTTTTATATTAAGAAAATGAGGACACAGTTTAGAAACTCAATATGAATGATTAATATGCTTCGTGCTAAACGTCATTATCAATACTGCTGACACAAACTCATACTTCATGCTAAAAAGGGAACCTCCGAATAAGTAAGTATAACAAAGCAAAAATATGACTGGTAAAATGTATCAGGGCATAACAATCATAATGAAAATAAACTATTCGTCTACAGAGTATGCACTATAAATGAAGAACTGATCTGGTGATATACTGTTACAATAATTCTTATTGCTGCCAGGCAAATGCAGATAGAAAGTAAAGCAATACATTTATTGTAATAAAAACAATCACTAAATTATTATATACACACAGTAGATAAATGCCAGGCAGGTTTACCACATTATCTGTCCCTTACCCCACTAGCTTAAGTAGTTACAGTCACCTGGCTGTCCAGACTTGATGACCCGTGGATCTGCCAATGTATTTCACTGGTAGAGAACAGCAAGTCTAAAACCAGCCACCCTGCAGTTTCCAGTTCCAGAAAGAATATATTCTCCCCCTGGAGGGGCTACTTATATCTAGGGTCAAATTTGCACAGTGTTTTTGCCTCCCTGGGCAAACCCCTGGGTCTATCCTTCTTAACCATTGGTGTGTGCTGTATCTGAGGGGTGGAAGGGGATTGGAGATGAGCTGTACTTCCACAGTAGGTCTCCTGCTGGGCTCTATACAAAATGTCTAAACTAGACATGTTGAGAACAATGGATACTAATTGGCCTTTCCCCTCACCTGTATCCTGCAATCTGATCCTTACCCATAACCCATCTGGCTTCACTGCAATATCAACACGATACAATAAACAATATACATATTTACAATGAGCTACAATGTCCCCTTATCCACATGTAATTGGACACTGCAGTAGCATTCTGTTGAGCTGCCGAACAAAAGCAAGGGCTATAAAAAGTTCATGCTATAATCCACATTTTGTGAGAAATGAGGGACAACCTGGTTAGGGTGATATTAACACCTCGTTTCACCACACATACTAATATTTAAGGTTGCCAAAATATTTTTTACCGACAATCAAAAAAAAAAATACTGATGACAGACTTCCAATAATCCTCCTGTGTTAAATAGAAGCACCTTATCCACAGTCATTTCAAAGTGGTTAGCAAAAAATATTTGTGGGGCCCTAAATTACAGAAGCTAAGATCCACTAAGGGGAGATTGTAAGCTGCCTGAGTAAATGTCTATGCTAAGTCTTCAGTGACCACAATTTAGAAACAATTCTCTCTCTCTCTCTCTCTCTCTCTCTCTCTCTCTCTCTCTCTCCAAATGACTAGTAGACTACCATCAAATATTTATTGCTTCATGATTAGATGTTCTACTTCTCTACATTTAGAAAAAATCTAAATCCTAATTTGTCACATCTGCACTGGAAAAATTAATTCATGCAATTATACTTACAATTGCTTATTTCCTGCTATTACAGAATAATTTGTGCATCCTTTCTAATGATTTGACCTAATCTCTATTTATTGAGTGTCTCTGCGCTCTCATCCATTGTTCTGCTTTATTTAAATTGTACATTAAAGTGTTAAGCAAACTATCTTGGAACATTTTATTGCAATATCAGGAATATTTATTTGTGTTGCTACACATCCCTTTTCTAATCAAATCAGTACTGCCATAGTTTTGTTTTCAGTGCTGAATTGTCTTAGAATTGTCTATACACAAACTCTTATAGTACTTGCATCCCAGCAGCACAATTTTAATAATATTTAAGTATTTGGACTCTCTCCAGCTGTATATCTTACATTTTTTCCCGCACAAAGCTGGGATGTCTATAAATCAAGATAGATTGTTTACTTCAAATCTGTACTGCACAATTTTCCTTACTCACAGCCTATATTGCTTGGGGCATTAATAAAATTTGACAGTGCATTGCCAGCAGTCTTTGTTGAATTAAAACTGTTCACATTCTAGCCAGATGTGTGGCTTTGGCAGAAATTATGTCTGACAAAGAACAACTATTGGGCTTTCTTGAGAGTGATATATCTGCACAGCCCTAGAATCCTTGTTGAATGCAAATGTTATTGAGCAGAATATAGATCACCTCAGAAATCGGTTTTCTTACGCTATATGCATGCATCTGCTTTAACTTTCCTTGAATGGTAACCTTTTGCTTGCCTTTATTGCAACATGATCGGGTGAGGACTTTTGTGGGTATATTTACTAAACTGCAGGTTTGAAAAAGTGGAGATGATGCCTATAGCAACCAATCAGATTCTAGCTGTCATTTTGTAGAATGTATGAAATAAATGATAACTAGAATCTGTTTGGTTTCTATAGGTAACATCTCAACCTTTTCAAACCCGCAGTTTAGTAAATATATCCCTTTGTTTTTTCTCATTGATTTCCATTAGGGAATTCCTGCATATGTGTTTAAGTTATTTTGCTGTGTTTTCATTTTAAATTACAATTACAAAAAGCTACGTAGCCATGTTTTGCAAGTTTTTGAACATAGATACTTAAGGTAATGGCTTTACCTGTGCCACTAAGGAGCTTATTAAATGACTCTATTGTAAGACAAATGTGTGGTAACCCATAACAACTATTCATATATACAGTATATTTTCAACAGTCTTATTTGCACTCAGGGGATGGTTGGAAACGCTTGTCCTAGGAGGTTATCACATGTTTACATTAACATGACAAGAATGTTTTCCTCCTCCATGGTTATGTTTGCTAAATATTTTTTGAGGAAATCTGCACAATGCCCTCTGTAGTAGAAATGAGCGAAGTTGTGGTAAAAGTATGCTTAAATTATGTGCGAAGTTCTGGTAATGCAATGTTGAAATTCTGCACTTACTTTACCTTTCCACAGAATGGCCACTTTACACTCTATTTGAAACTTTACATTTCTCAAAATTCATAGTCTATAAATAGAGCTGGGATAACAGGCAATTGCATGATGTGCTTGGCTTGAACACTTAAGGTTACATTTGCAAAAATATTTTTTTACCATATGCTGAATGAGGCTAATGTTTTGTGGAACAGTTTTGAAAGTTTTGCTCATCTCTACTTTGAACTATTTTTATTCTTATTTACATCATGTTATTAAAGTGAATGTCAGCTAAAATATGTTTAACCAACCCAAACTAGTGGAAAGACGACTCTATATATGGAGACCCCATTTAAGATATTTCCTTCAGCTCACAGCCCTCCCCAAAATCATAAGTTTACTGTATTTTCAAAGAATAACAGAATAACAGCCCTCCCCTGTGCACACAGGGGAGGGCTGTCAAATTTTAGCCCAGGGGGCAAGACTCGACTCAGCAGCCTATTTTAAAGGGAAAAAAATGAAGGTAGCCCAGTGACTCAGCCCAAGGTATCCCACTATTGGACCGGCCCTAGGGGCAAATGCCCCACGCCCCCCCCCCCATCCAGCCCAGCCTGCCCTGTGTGCACTTCAGACTGTTGCTATCAGATAAGTGAGTTTGCCCATAACCACTCAGCTCAGCTAGTTCACTTTCAGAATCCTGCAGGCAGGTTATAAGTGAAGCATGCAACAAGTGATGAAATAACTGGGGCTAGTTTATACTCCTCAATGGAGGCCATGGAAAGTGAACACATAGTTGTACTAGTTAGTGAAGAGGGGAGTGTTATGTAACATAACAAAAATCATGGGTTCATGCAAACGGCAAAAGACAATATTTCAGTCAAAAGAAAAAATATTATCCTTGAACTCCAATAACAATGGCCAAATTAACATGAACATAGCATATATACGGTAGATTGCTTGCTTGGGTTTTCCAACTAATAACTTGGGAGTAAAAAAGTCTCTCATAGAAGCAACAGCAGCAATTATACTGCAGTAACTGTATCTATCATATGATCAATAACTGTAGAAGAATACTTTACAAAACATTGACTGCTACAGTGATTGAAAGATGGTCGATAGGAAGTCATACGCCCCATGTCATAATATGTACCTGGATTGAGGCACCTATATATAAAACCATTTTGGGGGGGACATATGAGGACAGGAGACAGGAGTGAGCAGGGAGCACAGCAAACAGCTGCTCTGCATGTGAAATAACAAGGCCAGAGGTTTGCCATAACACTTGCCCGTCCTACAAATACAGAAATCTCTATGTTGAGCAAAGGCAACCTGTTTGAATTTAACAGCAATGTTTAATTATGCTGCCATGCTATTGTATCACTTTGGTTTGCTAACCTATAATAAATTAATGCTCACAATGAATTCTTAGTGCTGCTTCTATATAATAATATTAATTTAAGTTAGGGATGTGTGGACTGAAGCTAGATGGCTTGTCCAGAAAGTCAGATGTATGATGTCCTAGAATACAGAAACTAAAGATAATAGGATTAGGCAGCAAGTAAACAGGAAATCAAATATGTAATTTTCCTGACTGTCCTTTACGGACACAAATGACATAAAATATCGGCTCTGGTTTAAATAGTTATACGTTACTCAAGTAATGCGAAAAGTGTTATGTTTAATGAATTCTCTTTAAAAATGCTTTTAGCATATTCTTTATAAAACATATACAGCTATTACTACATCAGTAACACATTTATTAGCAATTGTGACAGAAATATTGGCTTACATTGCATGCCGTAGATGTAAAACTATTTAACAAATCATAATAATTAAGAGCTAACAGTAACTAAATCCAATAACAGGTATATTTAATGTCATTTTGTATGTTACACTGTGTTACACTGTGTAATTTCTGTAATGGTATTTTAGTTTTACCGGCAACAAGAAAAATAGCAAGTTGGTACAGTGTATTGTATTGCCAAAGAGGTGCATCCTTTCTGTTGATTTTTTTATCCAGCCCACTAATCCCGAATGTCGTTGGGGAATTTCATTTTTAGTGGCTAAAATGAGTGTTACCTATCACTTTTGAGGGAATTCTATTGGCCGCGTTACTGTAAAAAGTAATTATTACGGTAATAGTGCACTTTAATACCGTTATTATTGTAGTTTCCATGGCGGGTTTTGCTCGCAGCTCTCTGAGCTACAAGCAGAAAGTCGAGTTAAATTTATCGTAACAACGGTTGTAGGTTTAGCGCAGCGATACTCTGGGGGGAATTGAATTCCCCCCTTTGGGTGTGATCATAAACATATGGGGGTAAGGAGAGTGAACTGTGACCATTGCGAGCATAGCCTATCCCTAAAACTAAATCCAAAACAAGTGATAAGCAAACACAATTACTCCTCATTTGGTCATAAGAGCATAAAAAATTTTTGAAACGTATTATTGTGCATTGGATGTTTAGATATCCTAATAGGAAGCATTGTTCCCCAAAAAATAATTAAAGGTGCACTAAGAGATTTTTAGCATAAAGTAAGAATTATAGGGCCACATGTAGAAAGCCTATACTATGCTATGTAAAACACATATGAAAGCTGAGGGCTATAGTTCTAACAAGTATGATAATGAAAGATAGTAAAAAGTAGCAGCATCATCACATGGGCAATCCCTTTGTGTATATTTCTGGAAGATTTGTAGGATATTTCTAAAGCTCATGAGTAGTTTTCATACATCTGTCGACCCAAACATATGTTTTATGTATTTTGCCTATTTATATGTTGTAAATAGTACTTTTCCCATGGGAAAACTACTGAAGTCAATAAAAAAGGTCTATTACATTTATTTATAATGGTGTGAAATGCTGCTGATAAAATGAAGCCTTCTTACACCAGGAGAACACCATTACTTTCAATGGAGCTTTTAACAACACAGCCTGTTGTATTTATATTTATCACTGGGCAAAAGAAAGAATTTTGTGCCAGAAAAAAAGACTTTACACCTGCAAAAAAGGTATTTTTTTTATGCCAAGCACCAGATTGACTAAAGAAGAGATGAGCAAAATTTTTCAAAACTGTTGTGCAAAATATTTACTGCAAAATGTTGGAGAAATTTGCAATAAGTGTTTCAAGTCATACCCCCAATGGGCAGGGTACATAATTGCGACAGAGCTAATGTTGGCACTTAACCTGCCAACATAAAATTGTCGGCATGCTAAATTCCGACAATTACATTGTGCAGACAGGTTGACAATGTTGTCAGTGTGATTGGCGACATTGACAATGTCGCCAATAACAATGCTGACATTAAACGAGCTATTCAGCCAGTTCAGGGTATAGCCACCATGGCGCCGGCATTTGTTTTTTTATGTCGGCATTGTGATTGGTGACATTGACAACCTGTCTGCAAAATGTGAGTGTCATAATTTAGCCTGCCAACATTTTTATGTCAGCAGGTTAAATGCCAACATTAGCTCTGTCACAATTATGACCGCCACCGTCCCCAACCACTCCGCACAGCAGAATGAATTGACCATTATCCTCTCAGCTCTAGTCATGGCAATACAGTTTGCAAATGCAAAGTTATAAATACAGTGAGGAATGCAAAACAAAAAGTGGAACGGTGTGAACTGGCTTGTTCCACTACAAGGATCAATTTGTGAAACATCAAGGCAATTTTACTCAGCTTGTGAAATGAAGTACTTCTCTACTCCTTTACACTTTGCTCCTCTTGAAATTGTTATATACAGCATTTTACATTTATTTAGCATTGTCAAATATAAAGCACAAAATACTTCCTTTTACTGATTTTGGAATATACTGTATAAAATAACTGCTAGTGTCAAGGAGGGATTAAAAGTAAGAAAATAAGTTACTAACCATTTAGTAACTAATTCCATTAATCTCTTTAAATAACCACTCACAAAGGTACCTTCCAGTTTATGCAAGGAAAAAAAAATCTATATTACTGTGTTAGACATATGCACATATGTATTACTCACTATATATGACTCAGACACATAGCAGGTATCCTAGACATGGAAAGTCATACACAGCACAAATTGTGCTACACATTCATATAGTACAGATATACACTTAGATGCGCATCACATAATATTATGTATTCTTATTAGTGCAATCTTCAGTAGCAATCTTACACATAATTTGAAACAGTTTTACGCTGTTAACAAATATAGTACACTACATTATATTATTTTCCTGTTTTATAAATGTGTATAAGTACTTCCCTGTGTGCGGGTATGTAAGCATGTGTATCTCAGATTATTTTACAATTCCTATGTTAAAATTATTATCTTATCATTCATATAAAGTGTAGTGATATCCTAGTACATACAGCTTGCTCTCAATACACATCACTGCTTGTCCTGATATATATCACTGATCCTATATATCTCTTGTTCAATATGACTGCCTGCATTCAACTAACTCCACAGAGCTGCCACAATTACTTCATTATTAATACAACTAGAAATCCTATTTTAATTAACTACAACTACCCCTTTTGAATTACTACAGTTATAACTCCCGTTCTGACTAACTACAACTACAAATCCCATTCTGAGTCTGCACAATACTAATTACACTGCTTCCTGTGCACAAATGCTCACAACTATTTAATTCAAAGAAGCGTCCGCGGCGGTGCTGTAGTGTATACAGCACCGCTGCGGACGCTTCTTAGACAGCGCTGCGACTGCTGTATAGGACAGAGCTGACGAAACGGAGCTGCTGCGCATGAGCATGCGCAGCAGCTCTCTCTCTGGTTTTTTTTTTGGGGGTCAGGGGGGAAACCCCCCCCCTGACAATCCTCCATGCGCCCCTGGGCCCCACTTCAAGGCAGCAGCTGAGCTTGATATGTCAGAGTTGGTGTGGGGAGCGACCTCTGCGCCTAATTAAGGATGCGGAAGTGGTCCCCATTGTAGGCACCATGTCTGCCTCCCCTACCACAGCTGCTGTTATTTGCTCCAGTCCCAGCCTCCCGGGTGTCCAGCTCCTGACAGAGATTAATTAAGAATGTTACAGCGCTGTCAATACAGAGGAGCCGAAAGATGATCATAAGAAGACGCAGAGATGTAAGTAAACTACTGCAGGGTTTAGATGGAACTGGGGACAGTGGGTGACTGTAGAGAATGAGGATGGGAGGTAAATGTTGGGGAGAGAATAAAAATGAAGGTGGGGTGAGAGAAGGAAGGAGGGAGGCCCTGTCTGTTACATTTGTACTGGGCCCTGCAATTTCTTGTGGCAGCCCTGCCCACAACTATATATGATATGTCACAACACGTCTCCATATGCAATCTCACAACATGAACCTTATGCTCTTACATGTATCTCATAAATGCAATAGTTTCATAAATATCACCAACTACATGTACTACTTTCATTAGCACACAAATACCACTATCATTACTCTATATATGTAACCATTTGCTCCTAACATTACTCCAAGTCGGCAACCTTATACTCATATACAAAGCTTTATTAACCTATATTCAGGCATATTAACCCATATGAAGTCATATTATATTAATGCATATAACAAATATCAGTGATCAAAGTACAAATTTAGAATTGGTGGTATGAAAATTTAGAAATGACGATATGGAAAACGTTAGTGAATGGAATTTGAATTCAGTAGGAGAAGTGAAGGTATTCCATACCAGTGTTTACCAGATCACTGGACTTTATGCAAGCTATATATCAGTCTCCATATATAATCTCAATATAAAACACATATATACCAAACAAGCCTCATTATATCACAAATCTCCACATATCATATCACAAATCCAATTAACCTCTCTGCAGCATTTAACCTCTAATATATAGGCTGCCAATATCAGCAATGTTAACCCCGTTATGCAGCAATGTTTGTGGGGAAGAAGGAAGAGGTAATAGGGGAAGTTGAGAGAGGATACAAATACTTCTGTGATGCTGAGACCTTGGTACTAAGTGTCTATGTGTGTGTTATGATGTCATCACAAAGACATGAATACATTTTGTGTTGGCCAGGTGTGATTATGCCATAACCCCTGGCTGGATTGTATGTGTGTACTAGCAGATAGGCACATGTGCTGTTTGGCCGGCAGGGATTCACGTCATTGCGGGGGGGGGGGGGCATGTCATACAAGCGGGGTCCTTCCTTCACACAATCAAAATAGCAGAGTTTGGAAGCCCATAGTGTTGTATGTGTTCAGATAGCCATTTTATAGCTTGGGGCCAAGCTCCCTCATACACTTGTTACATGACCTGGAGGGGAGGTTTTAAAAGTAGGCAAATATAACAAATTTGCTCAGCGCATCTCTTCAGATTTTAACACTTCCATTGCACACCTTCACATGCGCTGGATAGCCTTTCTAGGTATAGGAATGAAAAGCCAAGGCATGTTGTTCTGCACATCCAGTGCATGTTGTAAATGAGGTCGGAAGTATTAATGTTTCTGTGTACTGTTTGTCAGAGCACAGCAGACTAATTTATCTTACAATGCCATGATGCCTACCATATTTTCTGCAACTTTTTTAGCTGTCCGGTTTTCCTGCAAAGGTTGGCAACCCTATAAACAGATGAGCTACACACCAAGCACACTTCATGTACTTAATATGAAGACAGCAACAGTATGAACAGAAAAACTGTGCAATGGACATTGAGGCTAAAGATAGCTGTGACATGTATTTGCTCCAGCTAGGCTTCTTTGCATGGATGTTGTTTAAATGAACTAAAATCATATTTTGTTGCTGTGAATAGCCACAGAGCTTACAAAAAAATCACATGGGAAAATTCTTACCATCATGTCCTGATCTGGTGTTCTTGAATGTGATGATTCGTATGATAATATTATACTTCCTTTTTCTGCTTTATATCATCATCTTTATATCATCATCTTTATTATTATTATTATTATTATTATTATTATTATTATTATTAGAGGAATCAATTAGGTTGTTTTATTCAGGATGTATTCAGGATTATTAAGGATGTATTAACGCTACATTACTTTACGTTATTAATTACATACATTTTTATAAAACATAGCACAATATGTTACAGCGATGTAGGTAAATGATACTATGAAATGAAATTAAATTGGGTGGGGTTGCCACTAATCAAAAGAACTAGCAATACCCTCTCACTCAAACTAGTCTAACTACAAGCGGCCCACCCTGGCAGTACACTACTCAGCAAATTTCCTGACAACTTGGAAAGTCTTGGAAAATGATCTGTATGCAGAAAAGGCCAACACTGCTCTTCACCATTATAAAAACATACAAACAACTTTGGTAAAAAGTTTGCTAATGACTTTCGTGTACTTGACTATTCCTGCTGACTATATATTCCTCATTTCTTGGGCAAATTTTGTTTGGTTTATTTTGTTTTTTTGTGTGGCAGTTACCATTTATAAGGACCTTTGCTATTCCAGGTTAACTTTCCATTTGTTTTATTTGCACTTATTGTTAAATTAATAGGAATATACTTATTACGTTAAGCTACAAAGTATAACTTCGATGCCACCTAAAAGGCAAGTGATTAACGTGGCAGTAACAGCACAGCAAGAAGCATCAAAAAGATGAAGGGCAGAGCGGGACTGATGACTGATGACCAAAGAGAATGTGAGCGTGATCATCATCACTATGAAAATCTGACTCCTCAGCAAATTGCCCGTCACAAAGAAAACAATCGAAGTGCGGACAGAACAGAGGTAATATCACGTCAATGCCTACAAAGTCAGTGAACAAGATGCCTCGCCATTCTTGCTGTCGGTAACTTTAAATGAAACAAATATTAATGCTCATAACTGTGGTCCTATGAACAGTATTTGAGAATTTTGCCATGTTAAGCATTTTGTAGTTGAGCAGCCTTCAGACAAACTATTCCATCAATGCTGCCACAAGGGTAAAGTCAATTTGTGTGCAATAAGGTTTGCCCCTGTTATTGAGCACTTAATTAAAGGACAGCATGAACATTTAAAATATTTCTTTGACAATATAAGATCAATTAGCAATGCTTTAGCATTTGCGTCTGTCTGTGAAGTAGCAATTGTGTTATTTTTGATTGTTGAGCCGTAAGTTGATTCCACATTCGTGGGATATAAGATGCGCGGAATTTAACTGTTACCAAAAAAAAGAGTCCAACATAATCTTAATCTTATTTTTTTTATGTCATTTTGATGGGCTTTTATCTAGTTAAAAATAATTATCCTACTCTAAGACAATATCCCACATTCAGAGATTTTCTTCCGGTCAACCCTGTTTCATTAAAAATTTAAAGAATATATTAGTCCCCAGTTTTTTGAAAATGGCTCCAAATAAAGCAATAATGGTAGCAAATGGTTTCCATTGGAAATCTGTGGCTGCTATAGATGTGGAAAAACATCAAGCAATACGTGTAAACACATCACAAATAGAGTTATAGAAAGTCCATTGATTTCAAATGACAAGAAATATAGGATTCGTGATTTTAACCATTGTAACACAAGTTTTATGATTTATCTGCAGGGTTAGAGTTATAAATTATATTATATTGGCAGAACAAGCAGAGATTTAAAGTTAAGGCTCAATGAACACAGACAGAACATTATAAAAAAAAAACTAACGATTCATAGTGTCTCTACACACTAGGTAACATGTCATAGTGGAGATCCGAGTTGTCTTAGACTTACTGTCACTTAGAGCTACCGCTCTAAGTGACACATGGAGTGACCGCTATAAATGGTAAAATCAGTTCAATTCTTTACATCCAGATAGATTAAACCAAATTTTAGAACTTAATGAGAATACTTAGAAAGTATACAAAAAATTATTAGATGATTGCATAGTCACATATTAGGGTCATGTAGTCTTCATTTTTATATAGTAATCGCATTGATTGCCACTTTTCTTTATTTTATTTTCTATCATGAATATTCATAAGACAGTGAAGTTAGGCTTCTTGTTAGTTTTAACTCTTGTAGTTGACAATCTTTTTTCATGGAGTTATATCAATTTAACACTTACAATATAGTGAGGATTTATTATACTTACTACATTATTGACATTGCAATCAAATGCTGTACCAGTTGAGTATTATGTTATTGGGATTAATTAATCGAGTTACAAAGGGATTCACTTTAAAATTTGTAACACTGTTTGCATCCTTCCTCTGCAGATTGCCAGCTAAATACCTCCCTTTGTTACAATGAATATATTGTAGGAAGAGGTAATAGATAAGATGGTCAGAAGGTGGTAGGATAGGCGAGCTTGAAAAGGTGAGCTTTGTGTGAGCATTTGAAGAACTGAAGGTTGGAGGAGAGTTGAGTGAGGCAGGGAAGGGAGTTCCAAAGAATGAGGGTGGCACGGCAGAAGTCTTGAAGATCTTTTGGTTTAAGGTACACAAACTTATCAGGTCAATATCTGAGGTGTTAGTTAATTCTGATCATTCTGTCTATCTACAAAATTATAAATGCAATGCTTATTTCAGTGTTTTCATTGAACTATTTTGAGCCATCTTGTTAACCATGCCATTAGCTCAATTCTGTCAGGATTATAAATAAAATTTGGGAAGATTGAGACATCTCAGTACATCTCGGCATATTTTCACTGTACCGCTGGTTGTCTTCACATCACTTAACTTTCCACTTAGCTTACCATCACTGATCAGCTCTGTCAGGGTTGAGCTGCTTGACTTATTGGGTATGGTTCCGATGGCTTTATAAGGCTGTCAGGCTGTAAGGCTGTCAGCAGCACACTTGCCTGTTATAGTGTTAGCTTGCTTAGGCACTGTGCTCTGTATCTGTTTTGTTGTCTGTTGGATTTTAACTCTGCTTGTTTTTTGACAATTCTTGTCTGCCAACTGCATTGAAGTAAGCCTGTGCTAGAACTGAGTCCTCTACAATTTTTATGGATACATTTCCTCTATTCCTGCGGTTGTGGACTTTCAACATGCTTGGGGTTAATCTCCTGTCTCACCAGATTACCTGTACCTGCCTCCCTGCTTTTTATTCCTGCCCTTTGAACCATTCACTCCAGGTCCTTTTGGTTTCACTTATGTATAAATTGTTGCTCTGATCTCCTTTTGTTCCAGTGCCCGACCAATATGTTTTCTGTTTTCCTGCATTTCTTCAGATTTCCAATCCTGGCTGCTTCATAATTCACTTTTGTTTCAGCATTTTACCTTCCAGCTTTTTACCATGTAAGCCTGCCAGTCCGATATTATTATTTAATGTTTGAGTTTATCTGCACCCTCAGTGATTTTGGCTTCTATGTTATTGTAGCTGTTATTATTTGTATCCCATATCCTGTACTAATTATTGTTTTGCTCTGCAGCCTAAAGGACCCTGCTTACCTGCCAGCAGGGAGTCTATTTAACATTGGTGGGTAATGTGTGGCAGTAAGATTAATCTTGTATTGCTGCAAACCACAGAGATGCAAAATGTCCTGCTGCTTGAATTTATCAAGCCAGGGTTCATTGGCGAGCCCTAATGAACTCCCCCCCCCCCTCCCATCTAAGCTAATTAAAACCTCCTCCTCCGGAAGCCCAATGCTGGCGGCGAATGGAGGATCTAACCCTACTGAAAAAAATCAAACACCTTCAAGAACATAGTACAAAGATACAGGTACCTATCTTAAATATAATGTTGTCTGGGGACCCTAGTGGAAGGTCCAATAAAGGATAAAATGGGGTAACGGCCTTTAGCTTGAAATAGTGATTGTCCTGTTTGAGTCATACTGGAAGAGAAAGTGCAACCATATACCTTGCACAATTAACAACTAACGCTTTTCTCTCTCTTGTTTCACCCCTGACTTTTCCCTTTCCTAGGTAATGGATTCTTACTGTTACCTGACTACCATTTGTTTGTCATGATGGATCCCCCCTGTTTATTGATCCTTGAGTTTTCTCTATTGTTCTTATAAGATACAGATATTTCAGAGTATGTCAGTTCTCATGGATATTGTTTATTTTGTTTTATTAATATACCCATTATTTGTATATTTTATTTTATGCTACATTTATTTATGTAGGCATTGAACATTTTGGATCCACATACCGTGAGGGGGATAAGTTTAAGAGACTATTTCATCAAGAAGTGTTTTGAATCCCTTCTTTCAATACATTGAGTGCTTTTGGTCTCAATGAAAATTTCCAACTTAATAGTATTTTGTCGTAACAAATATTTTATAGTTTTGTTGGTTTAGAATTTTTTTTGTAGGAGTTCTTATACATCACTATTGGAATATGTAATTAAATTGTACATTTCTATAGATTTTCTTTATAACGTCTTAGAAAGTCTTAGAACATCTGTTTTCAGTAGATTCTCTATGAACTACGGTCACATTTGGATTTAGCCTCAGAGGAAATTACTGAAGGGTAATGAAACCTGTTAGAGCACAAATTTCTTCATTTATACATCAGATCAACATCAGACCAACAATTTTCAGTCTCCTGGACAACACCATGTTACAATGCAAGGGGTGCAAATTAGTATTCTGTTTTGCACATAAGTTAAATACTGACTGTTTTTTCATGTAGCACACAAAGGAAATACATGTCATATAATTTGGGTAGAAATTGTTAGGAACTCCCAAGCCAGTACAGTGAAACTCGGGGACTACTCTGAAGGCCCGGTGTTCGCTGGAGCCCCTAGTGGTGGGGACAGACTTGGCTGCGGGCCGACCGAGGGTCGAGTAACGTATACTGACTTAAAGGAGCACCCAGGAGTGGAGTGATTGGTGGGCTGTAGTGAAGAGGGAATCCAAGGTCAAAGGTCACTAGCACAGATACAAAATCCAGGGACAAGCAAAGGGTCAGACACACAGGCAAAGAAGCAAAATCCGGAATCCAGGCAAAAAGGTCAAGGTCAGAAGAGAAGGTTCACAGGTCCAGGAACAAGCAGAGGTCAAAACACGGGTAGTCAATACAAGGTAACAATAACCAACAGAGAGAACAAGCAGGTAGCAGAACTGAGGGCAGAACGCTATAACCGGCAATGAGGCTTAGTCCTCATTGCCTTAAATAGTTCAAGCAGCAAATCCGAGAGGAGCCCACACAGGAGAAGCCTAATAGATAGAAGTGCTGGTGGCCAATCGTAATGCAGTGCTCAGCTGCATACTAATAACTGACTCCTCTACAAGCTGCCTCCTAGGCACCTGGACAGCCATGATTGGCTCTCACCTAACTAGCCCTGTGCGCGTGCGCCCGCCTATTAACCAGCTGGCTAGACGCGGCGACAGGGAATCTGTAGCGTCCCGGTTGTTGCCCAGGCAACCGGGACGTGGAAACCGGAAGTGACGTCCCGGTTACCGTAGCAACGGCCGGGACGTCATTGAAGGATCCAGGAGAGTCGCGGCGGTGCCCGCGGCCGCCGCGATCTCTAACAGTACCCCCCCTTGAGGAGGGGTGAAGGTACCCCGACATCCAGGCTTAGTAGGAAATTTCTTGAAGAATTCCTTCACTAACCTCTGAGCATGGAGACGCCTCTGTGGTATCCAACATCTCTCTTCTGGGCCGTAACCCTTCCAGTGTACTAGGAATTGCACTTGGCCTTGAGTCAAGGATTCTTTCAACAATGTATTCGTGGTCTCCATTGATAATCAAAGGCTGAGGCCTATTATAGGAAGACTGACTGAGTTTGCTGGGAGCCACAACTTTTTTAAGAAGAGAACAATGGAAAGTAGATGGTATTTTTAAAGAGAGTGGTAGCTTAAACCTAAATGCGACTGGATTTATCTGTTTTATAATGGAAAATGGTCCAATGTATCGGGGCCCCAACTTCCTGCAAGGTTGCCGCAACCTGATGTTCCGTGTGGACAACCAAACCCGATCCCCCACTTTCAGAGAACATGGCACACGATGGCGGTCAGCGAAAGCCTTGGATTTTTGGGAGGCTTGACCTAGTGCAGAGTGCACCTTTTTCCAGACAGATCTCAACCTGTCCGTAAAAGCAGGTGTTTCAGAATCCCCACTGGGAACAGCAATAGAGAAAGAGTTGGATTGTGGAATGGCAGGAATTGTTGTAAGCGAATTCCGCCCAGGGCAAGAGAGAGGACCAGTCATCGTGAAATTTCGAAACATAGATGTGTAAAAACTGTTCCAAGGACTGGTTGGTTCTTTCTGTCTGTCCATTCGACTGTGGGTGATACGCAGAGGACAGACTGATACTGATCCCAATGGACTTACAAAAAGATCTCCAAAATCGTGCAATAAACTGAGATCCTGGGTCCGAGACGATGTCTTCAGGAAGACCGTGGAGACGAAAGATATGGGTCAAAAACAAGGTAGCCAAGGTCCTGGCATCCGGTAGTTTGGGTAAGGATATAAAATGTGCCATCTTACTGACTCGGTCCACGACTACCCAAATGGTGTTATGGCCTGCAGATACTGGAAGGTCAACAATAAAATCCATCGAAAGATGGGACCAAGGTCTGCTTGGAGCAGGCAAGGGTAGCAGTAGACCAGAAGGGCGGTTTCTAGCAGATTTATTTTTGGCACACTCAGGACAGGCACGGACGTAAGCCTCCACATCATCCGATAAGGTGGGCCACCAAAGCCAGCGAGAAAGAATTTCGATAGTCCTACGAATTCCCGGATGACCAGCAGAGCGGTTGTTGTGACCCTCTATGAGGACAGATTTCTTTAGATGAACCGGGACAAATAACTTGTTGAGAGGTGTCTGAACTGGAGCAATTTTCTGGAAGTGTCGGAAAGTGGCTCCCAGATCCTGGGTGAGTCCGAGATGAATTAAAGTTGAAGGAACAATAGACCGCGAGTCAGGAGACTGAGGATGATGGGCCCAAAAAACTTCGGGACAAAGAATCAGCCTTAATATTTTTTGAACCTGGACGAAATGTAATGATGAACCTAAATCTAGTGAAGAATAGGGCCAAGCGGGCCTGCCTGGGATTCAGAGTTTTTGCGGTCTGAATGTATTGGAGGTTTTTATGGTCTGTGAAGATGGTAATGGTGTGTGCAGCTCCCTCCAACCAATGTCGCCATTCCTCCAATGCCAACTTAATGACCAATAATTCACGGTTTCCGACATCATAATTACATTCCGCCGGCAGAAACTTTCTCGAGAAAAATGCACAAGGATGTAATTTTTTACTCTGTGGGTCTTTCTGAGAGAGAATGGCACCAGCACCGACATCCGAAGCGTCCACCTCCACAATGAACGGAAGTCCTGGGTCAGGGTGCCTAAGGACTGGAGCGTAATTGAAGGCAGCTTGGAAAGCTGAGAAACTTGCCAGTGCTTCTGCGGACCACTCCACTGGGTTAGCTCCTTTTCGAGTAAGGGCAGTGATAGGAGCCACTAACGAGGAAAATGAACCAATAAACCTTCGGTAATAATTGGCGAACCCAAGGAATCTTTGGATGGCCTTGAAGTTAGTAGGGAGGACCCAATCTTGAATTGCCTGCACCTTTGCGGGATCCATTGCGAATCCTGATGAGGAGATGATGTAACCCAGGAACGCCACTGTGGACACCTCAAATTCGCATTTCTCCCATTTTGCGTACAGGTGATGTTCCCGTAATTTCAATAAAACCTGGCGGACGTGCTGACGATGCTGAGGTAAGGATTCAGAATAAATTAAGATGTCATCCAAATAAACAACAACTGTTTTTCCCAAGAACTCACGTAATACATCGTTAATCAGGTCCTGAAAGACTGCCAGAGCGTTGCACAAATCGAATGGCATTACGAGATATTCGTAATGTCCCGAGTGGGTATTGAAGGCAGTCTTCCACTCATCCCCCTTCTTGATTCGGATAAGATTGTAGGCCCCTCGGAGGTCAATCTTAGAGAATATAGTAGCTGTTTTCAGTTGATCGAACAGAACAGAAATCAAGGGTAAAGGATACATGTTCTTAATCGTGATGTTATTCAGTCCACGGAAATCGATGCAAGGCCTAAGGCTGCCATCTTTTTTGGAAACGAAAAAACAACCTGCGCCTACAGGAGATTTAGAAGGGCGAATGAACCCTTTCTTCAGGTTTTCTTCTACGTATAGTTCCATGGCCTGTGTTTCAGGAAGGGATAGTGAATATAAACGCCCTTTGGGCAACTTAGAACCGGGTACCAATTCAATTGCGCAGTCATATTCCCGGTGTGGTGGAAGTGAATCAGCTTTCTTCTTGCAAAAAACATCACTGAAGTCCTGGTAGGGTACCGGCAACAATTCTGGACTAGGCTGTATAATTCTAAGAGGCAGGGTCAAGCAAGACGTAGAGCACCCGGGACTCCAACGGACAATTTCCCCTGTTTTCCAGTCAATAAGTGGGTTATGACTGCGAAGCCAAGGATACCCCAGAATCAATGGAGCAGAGGGACAGGTAATTAAGTAGAAGGAGAGTTCCTCGGTATGGAGGGCTCCTACAGACAACCGAACCATTGGAGTCCTGGCAAGAATTCTTCCCCCGGGCAAGGGGTTACCATCTAACCCACAGGTGGAAATGCTTGATCCTAGCTTAAGATCCAGAATGTTGAGCTCACGAGCCAAATTTATGTCCAGGAAGTTGCCAGCCGCACCACTATCCAGAAATGCTGACAGGTCCATGGATTTACCACGGAAGGCCAAACGTCCAGGCACTAACAAGGAATTCTCTGAAGAGATAATCTGAAGACCTAAGCACACCTCTTCGCCTGCACTTAGGCTTTGGAGTTTCCCGACTTATTGGAACATAAACGTACTAAGTGGCCAGGTTGACCACAATACATACAGAGACCTAGTGAGCATCTCCTGGAACGTTCATCTGTAGGCAAGCGTTAAGCACCCACCTGCATGGGTTCAGAGGAGTCGGGCAGAGTGGTACAGGAACTAAAGGATAGATCAACAGGTACGGATGAATCCCGTTCAGTCTTCCTTTCTCTGATCCGATGATCAATTTTAATGACGAGTTGCATCAACTCCTCCAGTGAATCAGATACCGGATACTGGACTAAGGAGTCCTTGATCTGCTCGGTAAGTCCTAAGCGAAATTGACTTCGTAATGCTGGATCGTTGCCTCAACGCTCGGAGATGAGACTCAGCTGAGGCTATCCGGTCTGGGTCATCGTACAATAATCCCAAAGCTTGGAACAAAGCATCCACGGACCGCAAGGCTGGGCTTGTTGAAGGCAAAGAGAAGGCCCAAGACTGAGGGTCGCCCTGGAGTAATGAGATGATGATCCCAACCCGTTGTTGCTCAGAACCAGAGGAACGTGGTTTCAGACGGAAGTACAACTTGCAGCTCTCTTTGAAATTACAGAAGGCTGACCTGCTTCCAGAAAATCGGTCCGGCAAGTTCATTTTAGGCTCCGGTGTGTCACCCGCGGGGACTTGCTGGAGCTGCAGGTCTCTGGAAGTACCTTCTTGGACTGCCAGGCGCTGGGATAAATTCTGCACCACTTGGGAAATCGCCTGTATCGGATTTACCAGAATCTGGGCTGGAGACAGGTTTGGCTCATCGTTGTCCATGGCCGTATAATACCAATCTTCCTTGGCCGGTTATAATGTTAGGAACTCCCAAGCCAGTACAGTGAAACTCGGGGACTACTCTGAAGGCCGCTGGAGCCCCTAGTGGTGGGGACAGACTTGGCTGCGGGCCGACCGAGGGTCGAGTAACGTATACTGACTTAAAAGAGTACCCAGGAGTGGAGTGATTGGCGGGCTGTAGTGAAGAGGGAATCCAAGGTCAAAGGTCACTAGCACAGTTACAAAATCCAGGGACAAGCGAAGGGTCAGACACACAGGCAAAGAAGCAAAATCCGGAATCCAGGCAAAAAGGTCAAGGTCAGAAGAGAAGGTTCACAGGTCCAGGAACAAGCAGAGGTCAAAACACGGGTAGTCAATCCAAGGTAGCAATAACCAACAAAGAGAACAAGCAGGTAGCAGAACTGAGGGCAGAACGCTATAACCGGCAATGAGGCTTAGTCCTCATTGCCTTAAATAGTTCAAGCAGCCAATCCGAGAGGAGCCCACACAGGAGAAGCCTAATAGATAGAAGTGCTGGTGGCCAATCGTAATGCAGTGCTCAGCTGCATACTAATAAGTGACTCCTCTACAAGCTGCCTCCTAGGCACCTGGACAACCATGATTGGCTCTCACCTAACTAGCCCTGTGCGCGCGTGCCCGCCTATTAACCAGCTGGCCAGGCGCGGCAACAGGGAATCTGTAGCGTCCCGGTTGTTGCCCAGGCATTCGGGACGTGGAAACCGGAAGTGATGTCCCGGTTACCGTAGCAACGGCCGAGACGTCATTGGAGGATCCAGGAGAGTGGCGGCGGTGCCCGCGGCCGCCACGATCTCTAACAAAAATATATATTTTTTAAACTTTATTTTTATTTAGGCACTTAACAATGCATTAAAATTATTTACATACATACATATACTTATAAAATATATTTTATACAAACTTAAAATAAAGTTGTTATAATGTTATTTGTGATTTTACCGAGAGGAGAAATGGAACCTTGCACTTATATGACTCAGTTCCATTTAGCCAGATTTTCATATGTGATATTCAGTTGATATTAAATTAAATTGTACAAAAATATTTTCAATTCCAAACTATACTGTTTGGCAAATTTATCTGGGGTATAGTTCACTGAAGAACAATGAGCAGAGTAATTTGGGTCCAAAGTTTTAGGTAAAAGACAATCCCGCCAATAACAACCATCTGATGTTGGAATATGTAAAGATAAACTATATGATCTATTTTCAAAACAAAATATTGTCTTAATAAAGTACAAAAATGTTGAGGCTTTGGCTCATATAGTAATATTGTATTTTAGATAACAAAAAAATAAGCACTAAATCCCCGCAAGTTAGACAATGCAAGCAGTCTGATTGGTTAGTATGGTTTAGTGTAATTTTTGCACCTACATACTATAAGAAATTAAGATATTCTACCACTAAAAAACATCATTAGTATAATTTTGTCTTCTGTTATGTTAGGTGATCATTATATAGTCTGGGTAATATAATGTAATGGAGATTGTATGAATTTATTAAATAGATCCAGCCACTTTCCACATCACAGTCTCCAAACACCAATACAGACTGATTTGGCCAGTGACTCTGACTTAGACATTGAATTCCCACAATAAGATACAAAATTACCTCAACAAGCCATGTCCATGCCAAGCCTTAGAGCTCTAAGCCATCTAAGAGACCAGTCTATCCTACAAAAGCTTGAAATGCGACATACTGCGACTACAAACTGGTCCAAAAATGCACAGCCTATACTGTTGCCTGGCAATGGAAGCTCAACAGCGATTGTATCATGCACCAATCAGTCACAGAGAGTATAAAATAGTATTCAAATAAAGCATTTTTATTTTAGTAAAACTAATTACTATATATTCTATTATTTACTCTTTTTAACTATATTATATTAATTTTGGCTAAAGCGGACTTGGAAGCCCATCAATGCACTGAGGGATCCTGCACTGTCTGGCGAAGTTACAGCTGCCAGCCAGTATACAGCTGCTTATTGCTTATCTTGCATATAACCCAACCTTGTTAAATAGAACCCCAGGTCATCCTTGTTTCTCTTTTCTCTTTTTTTCTCTCTGTTTGCAATCCCTCTCTTTAATTATTATTATTTAAAGCATACAATAAAGAAACATAAAAGGTGGAAGTTCTGGGTTATAATTTTAATAAACATTTTAATAACTTTTTACAGAAGAGCATTGAGATTTATGAAAACTTTGAAATAATAAATAACTTTTTTTCATCAAAAACTTGGCAGTCCTTTATCTTATTTCAACATTTCATGCATATTTAACTAAGTTGTAACACATTTTGGAGAAACTATTAATTAATTATAATTACTGTTGAGTAATGTCTAAAAACGAATAACTAATAAACACTGAGAGCAAATGTTAAGTCCAGCACACCTACTGAAATTGCTTTAATTAGTTGTGTACATTTTTTTTTATCTAGACTTCACTCAGAAAAAAAAATATATTAAAATATGACTGTGCTTTAAGATCTTGCAAAACCATATCAAATATAATAAATTTACTATTATAATCATCTAAGATATTTATTATAGTCAAATAATATCAAACATTGGAATACTAAGAATTATATGTTTAGTAATATATGCATCATTGTTTACACCTCATACACACGAATGAGCTCTACAACTTTCTTAAATTGGGCGAGCTTACATCCTTTATGAGGTCAAATAGACAGGGCCAAAGCCAGAGAGGGACAACATAAACAGTTGGGAGGGTGTCAAAACCTGGTATCTTATCCTCCACCCAAAATCCAGCAGCTCTTATCATGCTGTTGTGTCCAGTGGGGAAGGAGTCAGAGGGCTGCTCTGCACTATACAATTCATGAAGGCAATATGCACAGAGCGCCCGTGACGGTAACAGTGGAAGCTTTTTCCCATATCTATCAGTAGCAGAGTGACACTACACATTAGTGACTACACATTGGTTACAATTATTTGAGTTATCGTAAAAGGTTTAGTGATAGAGAAAGGAAGTTCCTGAATATATAATGGAGTAATTTTCTGAACATCACTATTAATATATTGTGGTAGATTAATTAGAGATGTGTGATTTTAGCAATTTAGTATTTTAGTAGATATAATATTTTAGATTGGTGTTATAAATCAGTATACACCAGTATATTTATATATTGAGTGTATAGAGCAATATAATCTTTGATTGAGCATTATATGCACTCTTTACTTATTGTACTAAGTTGAAATAGAAAATATTATTAGTATTATTATTATTGTTATTATTGTTATCGTACATTTGTAAGGCGCCACAGTGCTCTGCAGCGCTGTACAGTAGGGAAAACAGCACATACATAAAACAGGGATATACAAGGTAGACAAAATAAATACAGACATGAAAACAAAGGGTATAAAGGACCCTACTCATTAGGGAGCTTACATTCTAAGTGGAAGAGGGCACAGCTGAAACAAGAGGAGCAAATGCTGTTCAGTTTGGAAATTGAGACAGTTGTGTGGGTGCATTAGTGTGAATAGTGTTATCGAGGATAAGGTCACCTGTAAAAAGAGATGGGTTTCCAAAGAGTGTCTAAAGATTTGAAGGCTGTTTGAAAGTCTGATTGAGCCTGGTAGGGAATTCCATAAGTGGAGAGCAGCATGGGAGAATGAATATTTGTGACAGAGGGTTTTAAATCTAAAGAATCTTTCCCCTCCCTCTTGTTCCTGTGTTAGGTGTTCCTATACTTGGGCCTAATAAAGCTGCTGTTGAACTGTACACTTGTCTCCAGAGAACGGGCTCGATCATTGCCCTCCACACATACATATAGACATGTACTGAGGGAATTAGTGTTTTAACCCTTAATAAATAAGGGGCTGATGCAGCGTAAGTTCTGCACCAGTCTGTGTGTCATATCTTACATGAAAACACTCTGCACATGCCCAGAAAAGTAACTGCACACATACACACTTATGCAGGTTTGCGTAATTCAGGCTGTAATTGCGTATTTCTCACTAGGTAGGATTCCAGGTATCTAAAATCCCCATTCTAAAAACACAAATGAGTCATGCAAATATGTTTTCAAAATTATTTTAGTTTCAAGACTCATGTACTAATAAGTATTCTCTAAACTTTTCACGTCAGAATTTCTAACTTTGCAACCTTCCTAAAACAGATAAGTAAAATTCCTGCATTTTTCTGTCTACCATATATTTCATGCTGGAGAAAATGGA
Organism: Mixophyes fleayi; assembly: GCF_038048845.1. Lineage (NCBI taxonomy): Eukaryota > Metazoa > Chordata > Amphibia > Anura > Limnodynastidae > Mixophyes > Mixophyes fleayi. The sequence goes on along the minus strand of NC_134403.1, from coordinate 158,303,225 downwards.
TTATTCACAATTTATTATTATTGTTCAATTATTTAATACTTCACTATGTATTTAAACACTTGCTTTTATTGCTGTTTCTGTGATTTGTTGCTCCTTACTGCTTTATTTATACTCACGCACTCGTTCAAATGGGAAATTACAGAAGTGCAAAATATGTGGAACAATGTCAGAACACACACATTAAATGCAGAAATTACTTCTTTTTAAATATAAAGCTTACTGCATTTCTACCCATTACAATTGCAAAGGGAAATAGACTAGAAAAGCAGGCATTGGAGTTTATGAACAGATATATTAGATACTATAAATCATAAGGTACAGTGTAGAACTCTTATAATAACATTACATGAACATTTCCAATATAATAAAATTAGTTTTAAGTGTTCTAGTAAATAACAATACAGGAGCGGTTGTTCACCGCCCACAATATATGTTTTACTATCTAGATCTTATGCACTGTTTTACTAACACATTTTATCTATATAGTGCTTTCTTTCAAGGAGAGAGAATTGCTATGCTTCTGTACAGTCATGCAATTGGGCTGGCTAGGAAGACATATAGGCCACATATTGTGGTGAGCTAAATCTGTGTGGTTCAGTTCACAGGATGATTTGCATAGTTGGGTCAAAAATTACAATTTGGAAAATCAGTTCACAAATCTTATAACAATGGTTCAAACAAAAGAGAGTGATTTAAAAAAAACATATTAAGGAAATAAAAAAGTTACTTAGAATGTACATTTAAATCATGTATTCATTGTAGTGTTTGTTTTTCAATTTGTAATTAAGAGCAACAAATTTAAAACAATTTTTTATCAAATTCCAAATTTATTTAAACATTTTGCTCATCACAAGATAAATGTAATTACTATTTTTAATTATTTAGCATGATATTTTATAGGCCATTGTTTCAAATCTTCAGGCTTCTCATGTCAGTGATTACTAAGAGATACAAGAGTTCCAGCGCAAACACATATCACCAGAAAAATTATATAAATGAAAATGAGAAATACCAATCAGTGCAATAAATGGACAAATGATTTAATATAAATCAATTGACATTGAATTTTAAAACCAAACATGTAGCAACAATTTAAAATAAATATGCAATAACGTTCCTATAGCTTATAAATGTAATATAATTCAACCAATACCCAATGTGAATGAATATTGAATAAACAAGAATCCTCATGCCAGTGATTACTTTATTTATATTAGTTGATAATTTAGGAGTAATAAGCGTCTTCATACTTGGATTAATATTAATTCTTATGAAGTTGGTGAATATAGAATGCTTTAGATGCTGTGTTTAAAACACAGTTTTTATTTTGCTACCTGCAAAATCCCAATCCTTAAAAGATGATAATGGTTATGGATAGAGGTGCTAAAAAACTTCGAACTGCTTCAAATTCCAATAGAATTTCACCCGCTAAATGGCCTGAACACGTTCGTAGTATAATTGTCAATAGACTCTGTTACTAAGTGTGAGTTTGAAAATTTGTCAGTTACAGTTCATGTTTGCAGTTTGAGGTTCACCGTTTGCGTTCAAGATTCACTGTTCGTGTTCTCTGTTTACATTCAAGATTTACCACTATTAGTGTTTTTACAAAAAATGTAAACACTTTTCAAATGAGATTTTAAAACAGTAAAAAAAGTATTTTAACATTTGTTTATAATTGACATGCTACACCTGTTACCCGCTCACATTATAGAAGAAATAAAGCTGAAATATTTCAAATTTAACTTGAATGTGCAAAACTGGCTCGACTATGTGTGCACCTACTCAAACATTGTTGAACAGTGTTGACCATGGTCAAACCTGTTCAACTTTCTAGATTTTTATAATACTTGTAAGATTCTATTAATTCTTGCACATTTTTTAAACTGGCTCAAGAACTGAATCGCAATGTCTCTAGTCATGGATTTATTTGTTGGGTATGGCTGCCAACAGTTATCTGTTAAATATAGGCCTTTCAAAACAGTGAAGTACTTTCAGTGATCTACTTTTAAATTCAGAACCTAAGACCAATCAGTA